>NC_053022.1:73257532-73358107 GCF_003073215.2 Triticum urartu | reverse complement strand
AAATGAATAAGAATATGAAACAGTAATATTTTTTTATAAAAACAGTAATAATTGTTGTTTAACAACAATTGTAGTCTACAATTTTTTTAGAAAATGAATAAGAATATGAAACAGTAATATTTTTTTATAAAAACAGTAATAATTTTTTAAAAAATATCATCACATTTGTAATTTGAAAATATCATCGGCGGCGGCGGTGGAGCGAGGGAGGGTGCGGGGGGTGCTCTTCGGCGGCCGTGGAGCGGGGGAGGGTGTGGGGGGTGCTCGTCGGCGGCGGTGGAGCGGGGGAGGGTGCGGTGGGTCGTCGGCGGCGGTGGAGCTAGCGGGGGAGGGTGCGGGTGGAATCAAGATTGAGATGGAGGGTGCGGGGGGTGCTCGTCGGCGGCAGTGGAGCGGGGGAGGGTGCGGTGGGTCGTCGGCGGTGGTGGAGCTAGCGGGGGAGGGTGCGGGTGGAATCGAGATAGAGATGGAGGGGGATCGAGATCGAGTGTCCTCATGAATTCAAAAAGTGCCCATGAAATTTAAAAATATTCATGATATCAAAAAGTGCCCATGAAATACAATCGAGAAATGAAGACTACAATTTAAATACAATCGATCTTAGCTAGCTATCTGTTCACAAGCTTCTTGCCCTTCTTTTTCGCAAATGGAGTTCTTCTGTGGAATGGACGTCCTTTAGGTAGGGTGGTCCTACTTCTTCTTGTGGGGTATGCTGCTACTTCATCGTCGTCGTCATGTTCGATCTTCGGGTCGCCGTACTTGTCGAAGTCTTGCTCATTGGCTACTCCATCCATTCCGATGATCTTCCTTTTGCCTCTCCTCACGACAACACGACTGGGCTTTGACGGGTCGGTAATGAAGAAGCATTGGTCCACTTGGGAAGCCAGTACCGATGGCTCATTTTTCGCGGTGACGTTTGCGCCCGCGGTCTTGGATTTGGCTTCGGGTATAACCATGGTGGTGAAATACCGGTCTTCTTTTAGGACGCTCTTGGCCCATCTGACACGGAACATTGGGACCTTCTCTCCAGCGTAGCTCAGCTCCCAGATCTCCTCGATCCTTCCGTAGTATCTCTCCTTGTCGTTACCGGTGTAGGATTCCATCGTTACCCCGGAGTTCTGATAACCATCACTCTTCTTGTCCTTGTCCTCGGTGTAGAATGTGTAGCCGTTGATATCGTACGCCTCATAGGTCATTAGGTTGTGCTCGGCGCCCTGTGACAAGGCGAATATGAGTTGTTCTTCCGCAGAAGAATCCTCATGTAAAGGGTACGACAGAAGCTTCTGCTTGAACCAACGCGTGAAACATGAGTTGTGCTCTTTGATTATATCTCCATCCGTCCTCTGTTGGCCTCGGTCATTGTACGTCTTCTCAATAAAGGTTTTGTGCTCTACCACCCAAGGATCAAACACGTCTATGTCTTGTAGCGCGACTAGGTTTGCTCTTTCAAAGTCGGCGAGTCAACCCTCGAAGTCGACATGCATTTCGCGGCGACCCTCACGGTGAACCCATCCAGCGAGCCTGCCGAGGTGCCTGTTGACGGGCAGACCAACGGGGTTCTCGATGCCTAGATAATTCATGCAGTAGGAGATGCACTCTTCGGTCAGAAAGCCCCTGGTTATACTTCCCTCTGGACGTGACATGTTGCGAACGTATCCATTGATCACACCATTCATCCTTTTGAACGGCATCATGCTGTGCAGAAACATTGGCCCGAGCTGGATGATATCCTCCACGATATGGACCAGCAGATGCACCATAATGTTGAAGAATGCGGGCGGGAAGTACATCTCAAGCTCGCATAGTATCACCACGATCTCTTCCTGTAGCCTTCTGAGTTGCCTCACGCCAACCGACTTCCGAGAGATGACGTCGAAAAAGTTGCATAGGCCAAATAGCGTTTCACGGACGTGCGCGTCCATGATCCCACATATTGCAATTGGAAGTATCTACGTGATCAGCACGTGACAGTCGTGAGACTTCATCCCACTGAACTTTTTCTTCGCTGGGTCTAGGTATCATCTTATCTTCCCCGCGTAACCGTAAGGAAGTTTTACTCCTACGAGGCAGGTGAAAAACTGCTCAATCTCCTCCTGACTTAGAGTGAAGCATGCGGGAGGGTAGTCATTTCCGGTCTTCTTGGCCTTTTTGCCTTTGCGACGACTTTCTGTGTCCTTCTTCGCCTCATCATCATCATCATCATCATCATCATCATCATCATCATCATCATCATCATCATCATCATCATCATCATCATCATCATCATCATTAGCGTGAAGCTCCTACCTGATGCCCATTGATTTCAAGTCTGCCCTTGCTTTCGGCCCATCTTTGGTCCTCTCTGGCATCTTGAGCAGGGTACCAAGCAGACTCTCGCACACGTTCTTCGTGATATGCATGGCATCAAGGCTGTGAGGCACACGGTGGATCTTCCAGTACGGCAAGTCCCAGAAAACAGACCTCGTTTTCCATACCTTCAGCAGCAGCTCTGGCGCATTTCGCTTCTTTCCCGGCTCTGGCGCCTTTTGCTTCTTTCCCGACAGTGGGCAATCTTTCCAATTTTTCAACAGCCCGTCTATTTCCTCGCCACTCCTCATACGCGGGCGTCTTCGGGGTTCGGTTTCACCGTCAAACAGATCCTTGCGTTTCCTCCACGGGTCATCGTCGCGAAGCCACCTTCGATGTCCCACGAACACAGTTTTCGAAGGCCTGGGATCTCTATCTAGCCGGCGATACATTGTGTCATCCATGCACCCGACGCATCCAGAAAATCCGTGGACCACCTGCCCCGCGAGATATCCGTAACCGAGATAGTCGTGCACCGTCGTGAGCAGTGCGGCTCTCATAGGGAAATATTCTTTCTCTGCGGCGTCCCACATATTGGCTGTCATTTTCCACAGTGTGTCTAACTCCTCTTTCAGCAGCCCTAGATACAAATTGATGTTGTTCCCTGGTTGTTTCGGCCCTTCAATTAGCATACTCATGTGAATGTACTTCCTCTTCATGCACAACCAGGGGGGAAGGTTGTACATCCACACAAACACAGGCCTGGTGCTATGTGTGCTTCTCTGGCTGCCAAACGGATTGACTCCATTGGTGCTTGCGCCCAGCACGATGTTCCTTGGATCCTTCCCAAATTCTGGGTGTTCGAAGTTCAACGCTTGCCACTGGCTCCCATCCTTAGGGTGACTCAGCATCTTGTCTTTTTTATTTATCTCCGGATCATTTGCGTCATCTTCTCGCTTCTTCTCCTCCCTATCCGCGTGCCAACGCAGGAGCTTTGCTACCTTAGGGTCCGCGAAATACCGCTGTAGACGAGGAGTGATCGGAAAGTACCACACCACTTTTCGAGGAGCTTTCTTCCTCTTCTTGTATCGAGTGACGCCGCACACCGGACATATGGTAGACTCCGCGTGCTCCCCCCGATAAATGATGCAATTGTTCATGCACACATGATATTTCACGTGCGGTAAATCCAGAGGACACACGACTTTCTTCGCCTCCTCGAAACTGGTCGGACACTTGTTCCCCTTGGGAAGACGTTCGTGCCAGAATGACATGTTCTCGTCGAAGCATGCGTCGGTCATTTTGTGTTTTACCTTCATCTCCAAAGCCATGAGCGTTACTTTCAGGCGGGTATCCTCGGGTCTGCATCCTTCATACAATGGAGTATTCGCGTCTATCTCCAGTTGATCCAGCTTGGGTTTCTCTCGGGCGGCAGCTCTTGCATTATCCGTCTGCTTGAGAAGCATCTCTTGAATATGAGGGTCCTGCACCCAGCCCATCGATGGTCCATCGTCGTCTGCTCCGCCGGCATCTTCATCTTCATGATCATGCCCTTCGTCTGCTCCGGCATCTTCCTCATCATCATGTCCGGCATCTTCTACATGATGACTGTGTACAACATCACCGTCGTGATCATGTCCTGGAGATTCTTCGTCTTCTCGCCCGCTCGAGCCGCGGTGGTTGTCTTGCTGCCCTTCCTCATTTCTTGCCCGCCCCCCATGGACGACTTCATAGTCATCTTCATCACCTTGCCACCGATACCCATCCATGAAACCACGCAAGAGCATGTGGTCCCGCACCTGCCCGGAATCCGGGTCCGCAATAAGGCTCTTCAGCTTGCATCTTCGACACGGACATCTTATCTCAGTCTCGTTCTTTTGAAGCATATCGGCCTTCGCGGAGCTCAAAAACTTATTCACGATGCCTTCGGTCCTCGTGCGGACCATGGTCGCCTGCGGGGTAGAGCAAAACATATTTTAGAACCAAGAAAATTTTTGGCATGACTTTCCCTAAAAATAGGACCAATAAGAATGCATAGTGCCAAAATTATCGCCGAAACGGAAATGAATAAACATTCCGGCAAAATATTGGAAACCATCGCATTTCAAATACCGGTACTTGCAAACACAAACATATATGCAACACCACAAACATATGCAACACCACAAACATACATAGATCTAGCTAGGCCCAGAAAAAGTGCATGTGCACGTTGTTGGAGCGAGCTAGGGAGAAAAAAAGTAGATCTACAACATGAAGATAGCTTTTCCCTTACTTACCTATATAAAAAGGTAATTTCACCACTTAATTTTGATGAATCTATGGTGTAAATGAGGTGAGGCGGAGGAGGCAGCCGACAAGCTGGGAGAAGGAGGTGGAGGGAATGAAGTGGGGAAAGTGAGTGTGTCGGTGTGGCTATCCAAAATATCTAGCTGGGCCCAGGTTACTAATGGCGCACCATACAGCCATGCGCCATTAGTAACCCAACATACTAATGGCGCACCTGCTGGCCGTGCGCCATTAGCAGTTTTGCAAAAAAGTAAAAAAATAAATAAATAAATATATATATATACTAATGGCGCACAGTGGCAGAGTGCGCCATTACTAGTTTAAACTAGTAATGGCGCACTTTGCAACGGTGCGCCATTAGTAGTTTTGCAAAAAACAAAATAAAAAAATACAGTAGTGGCGCACTCTATGGCTGGTGCGCCATTACTAGTTAGAATTACTAATGACGCACTTTGCCTGGATGCGCCATTAGTATGTTTGGAAAAATGAAAAAAATTGTTACTTGTGGCGCACCTTATGCCTGGTGCGCCATTAGTGTCTTCCACACTAATGGCGCGTCACCACATGGTGCGCCATTAGTATATAGTAGTGGCGCACCACTTCTCTGGTGCGCCATTAGTGTCAATTTGATCTATAGCCCTTTTCCTGGTAGTGACTTTTACTTCTATGGGAGGATGATATTTAAACCACTTCTCCCTCGGGAGATCAACATGAGTGGCAAAAGATTCACAGAAAGAAGCTACTATTTCAGAGTCAAGTCCATATTTAGTGCTAAATTTACGGAAAACATCGGTATCCATAAAAGGTTTAACACAATCAAACTTAGGTGTCATACCTGACTCCTTACCTTCGTCGAGGTCCCAATCTTCAGAGCTGTGTTTAATTCTTACCAACAAATCCCATTTTAATTCAATAGTCTTCATCATAAAAGAACCAACACAAGAAGTATCGAGCATGGTGCGATTGTTATCAGAAAGCCGAGCATATAAATTTTGAATAATTATTTCTCTTGGAAGCTCATGATTTAAGCCTCCCCCAAGCTTGAGCGATGCTTTCTCCTTCGCGAGGCCAAAAATTATATATATAATTGCGATCACGATGAACAAGATGCATAGGATAAAACTTCTGATGAAATTCCAATTTCAATCGTTTGTAGTTCCATGATCCCATATCATCACATAGCCTATACCATGTCAATGCATCTCCTACAAAGATAAAGGGAAGACCTTCTTCTTAATAACATCATCGGGCACACCTGCAAGCTTAAATAATCCACAAACTTCATCAACATATATTAGGTGCTCATCAAGATGCATTGTTCCGTCTCCTGCAAAAGGATTAGCTAGCATTTTTTCTATCATACCCGAAGGAATCTCAAAGTAGACATTTTCATTTTCAGTAGGTTCAATAGGTTGAGGAGCAACTCTTTGCTCTACTGGTCGGGGTGAAGATACCCCGAAGAATCCCCTCAGAGAATTACTTTCCATAGTAACAAGTGACAATAAATTTCAGCACACTATATAAATTTTTCCATACCAAATTCCACCTAACAAAGGCGCTTCACTCCCTGATACGTCTCCAACGTATCTATAATTTTTTATTGTTCCATGCTATATTATATTCTGTTCTGGACATTATTGGGCTTTATTATACACTTTTATATTATTTTTGGGACTAACCTATTTGTTGGGGAATGTAGTAATTTCAAAATTTTCCTACGCACACGCAACATCATGGTGATGCATAGCAACGAGAGGGGGGAGTGTTGTCCACGTACCCTTGTAGACCGAAAGCAGAAGCGTTAGCACAACGCGGTTGATGTAGTCGTACTATTGGGGAATGTAGTAATTTCAAAAAAAATCCTACGCACACACAAGATCATGGTGATGCATAGCAACAAGTGGGGAGAGTGTTGTCTACGTACCCTCGTAGACCGTTCGCGGAAGCATTATATCAACACGGTTGATGTAGTCGTATGTCTTCACGATCCGATCGATCCAAGTACCAAAAGCACGGCACCTCCGAGTTCTGCACACGTTTGGCTCGGTGACGTCCTCGCCCTCTCGATGCAGCAAGAGGGGCGAAGTAGTAGATGAGTTCTGGCAGCACGATGGCATGGTGACGGTGTTGGTGAAGAACAATCTCCGCAGGGCTTCGCCTAAGCACTACGAAAACAATGATAGAGGATAAACTAGAGGGGACGGGGTTGCCGGCACACAGCTTGGTGTTTCTTGATGTGTCTTGGGTGCTAGCCCTGCCCCTCTATTTATATGTTGAGCCTTGGGGTCGAAACTTGGAGTAAAAGCCTCCACAAAGTCGGTTTCACCCGAAAGGCAAGAGTCCTTCTCGGCCTCCAGGGCCAGACGCCAGGGTTCTCGGCGTCTGGACCCAGACGCCAGGGACCCTGGCGTCTGGCCTCTGGACTCCACAAAACTTCCTTTTGCGCTTTCCAAAAATCTTATGGGCTTTCCCCTTTGGCCCAAATAAAGTGTTCTCGTATCCAAACATTGCGGGAAACATCTGGAACCCCTTCCGGTGAATTCCGGAACCCTTCCGGAGTCCAAACACTATTATCCCATATATCAATCTTTATCTCCGGACCATTTCGGAGTTCCTCATCATGTCCGTGATCTTATCCGGAACTCCGAACAACATTTGGTTACCAACATACATAACTCATAAATACTATATCGTCAACGAACGTTAAGCATGCGGACCCTACGGGTTCGAGAACTATGTAGACATGACCGAGACATTTCTCTGGTCAATAACCAATAGCAGAACCTGGATGCCCATATTGTCTCCTACATATTCTACGAAGATCTTTATCGGTTGAACCGCATAACAACATACGTTGTTCCCTTTGTCATTGGTATGTTACTTGCCCGAGATTCGATCATCGGTATCTCAATACCTAGTTCAATCTCATTACCGATAATTCTCTTTACTCGTTCCGTAATACATCATCCCGGAACTAACTCATCAGTTGCAATGCTAGCAAGCCTTATAGTGATGTGCATTACCGAGTGGGCCCAGAGATACCTCTCCGACAATCGGAGTGACAAATCCTAATCTCGAAATACGCCAACCCAACGGGTACCTTCGGAGACACCTGTAGAGCACCTTTATAATCACCCAGTTACGTTGTGACAGTTGGTGGCATACAAAGTGTTCCTCTGTTAAATAGGAGTTGCATAATCTCATAGAAATAGGAACATGTATAAGTCATGAAGAAAGCAATAGCAACAAAATAAATGATCTAGTGCTAAGCTAACGAAATGGGTTAAGTCAACCACATCATTCTCCTAATGATGTTATCCCGTTAATCAAATGACAACTCATGTCTATGGTTAGGAAACTTAACCATCTTTGATCAATGAGCTAGTCAAGTAGAGGCATACTAGTGACACTCTGTTTGTCTATGTATTCACACATGTATTATGTTTCCGGTTAATACAATTCTAGCATGAATAATAAACATTTATCATGATATAAGGAAATAAATAATAACTTTATTATTGCCTCTAGGGCATATTTCCTTCACATACGTCTTCACGATCCAACCGATCAAGTACCGAACGCACGACACCTCCGAGTTCATCACACGTTCAGCCCGATGACGTCCCTCGAACTCCGATCCAGCTGAGTGTTGAGGGAGAGTTTCGTCAGCACGACGGCGTGGTGACGATGATGATGTTCTACCGACGCAGGGCTTCGCGTAAGCACTGCTACAGTATTATCGAGGTGGACTATGGTGGAGGCGGGCACCGCACACGGCTAAAAGATCAAACGATCAATTGTTGTGTCTATGGGGTGCCCCCTGCCCCCGTATATAAAGGAGCATGGGGGGAGAGGGGCGCGCTAGGAGGAGTCCTACTCCTACCGGGAGTAGGACTCCCCCCCTTTTTCCTTGTTGGACTAGGAGAGAGAGGGGAAAGAGGTGGAGGAGAAGAAGGAAGGGGGCGCCGCCCCCCTCTCCTTGTCCTATTCGGACTAGGGGGGAGGGGGCGTGGCCCATGTCCTGGACGCCTCTCCTCTCTTTCCACCAAGGCCCACCAAGGCCCATTAAGTCCCCAGGGGGTTCCGGTAACCTCCCGGTACTCCGGTAAAATCCCGATTTCACCTGGAACACTTCCGATATCCAAACACAGGCTTCCAATATATCAATCTTCATGTATCGACTATTTCGAGACTCCTTGTCATGTCCATGATCACATCTGGGACTCCGAACAACCTTCGGTACATCAAAACATATAAACTCATAATATAACTGTCATCGAAACGTTAAGCGTGCGGACCCTACGGGTTCGAGAATTATGTAGACATGACCGAGAGACGTCTTCGGTCAATAACCAATGGCAGAACTTGGATGCTCATATTGGCTCCTACATATTCTACGAAGATCTTTATCGGTCAAACCGCGTAACAACATACGTTGTTCCCTTTGTCATCGGTATGTTACTTGCCCGAGATTCGATCGTCGGTATCTCAATACCTAGTTCAATCTCGTTACCGGCAAGTCTCTTTACTCGTTCCGTAATACATCATCCCGCAACTAACTCATTAGTTGCAATGCTTGCAAGGCGTAAGTGATGTGCATTACCGAGTGGGCCCAGAGATACCTCTCCGACAATCGGAGTGACAAATACTAATCTCGAAATACGCCAACCCAATAAGTACCTTTGGAGACACCTGTAGAGCACCTTTATAATCACCCAGTTACGTTGTGACGTTTGGTAGCACACAAAGTGTTCCTTCGGTAAACGGGAGTTGCATAATCTCATAGTCATAGGACATGTATAAGTCATGAAGAAAGCAATAGCAACAAACTAACGATCAAGTGCTAAGCTAACGGAATGGGTCAAGTAAATCACATCATTCTCCTAATGATGTGATCCCATTAATCAAATGACAACTCATGTCTATGGTTAGGAAACATAACCATCTTTGATCAACGAGCTAGTCAAGTAGAGGCATACTAGTGACACTCTGATTGTCTATGTATTCACACATGTATTATGTTTCCGGTAAATACAATTCTAGCATGAATAATAAACATTTATCATTATATAAGGAAATAAATAGTAACTTTATTATTGCCTCTAGGACATATTTCCTTCACTATTAACCGGAGGCCCAGCACAGAATTGCTGTTTTTTTACCTATTTTAGGGTTTCGCAGAAAAAGAATATCAAACAGAGTCCAAAGGGAATAAAACCTTTGGGAACGTGATTTTCGGAACGAACATGATCCAGAGGACTTGGACCCTACGTCAAGACATCAACCAGGAGGCCACGAGGTAGGGGGGCGCGCCTACCCAACCTGGGCGCGCCCTCCACCCTCGTGGGCCCCCTATTGCTCCACCGACGTACTCCTTCCTCCTATATATACCTACGTACCCCCAAACTACCAGTTACGGAGCCAAAACCCTAATTCCACCGCTGTAACTTTCTGTATCCACGAGATCCAATCTTGGGGCCTGTTCCGGAGCTCTGCCGGAGGGGGCATCGATCACGGAGGGCTTCTACATCAACACCATAGCCCTTCCGATGAAGTGTGAGTAGTTTACCTCAGACCTACGGGTCCATAGTTATTAGCTAGATGGCTTCTTCTCTCTTTTTGGATCTCAATACAAAGTTCTCCCCCTCTCTTGTGGAGATCTATTCGATGTAATCTTCTTTTGCGGTGTGTTTGTCGAGACCGATGAATTGTGGGTTTATGATCAAGTTTATCAATGAACTATATTTGAATCTTCTCTGAATTCTTTTATGTATGATTGGTTATCTTTGCAAGTCTCTTCGAATTATGAGTTTGGTTTGGCCTACTAGATTGATCTTTCTTGCAATGGGAGAAGTGCTTAGCTTTGGGTTCAATCTTGCGGTGTCCTTTCCCAGTGACAGTAGGGGCAGCAAGGCATGTATTGTATTGTTGCCATCGAGGATAACAAGATGGGGTTTATTTCATATTGCATGAGTTTATCCCTCTACATCATGACATCTTGCTTAAAGCGTTACTCTGTTCACTTGAATTTAATACTCTAGATGCATGCTGGATAGTGATCGATGTGTGGAGTAATAGTAGTAGATGCAGGCAGGAGTCGGTCTACTTGTCTCGGACGTGATGCCTATATACATGATCATACCTAGATATTCTCATAATTATGCTCAATTATGTCAATTGCTAAACAGTAATTTGTTTACCCGTCGTGAATACTTATGCTCTCGAGAGAAGCCACTAGTGAAACCTATGGCCCCCGGGTCTATCTTCCATCATATTAATCTTCCAATACTTAGTTATTTTTATTGCCTTTTATTTTACTTTCCATCTTTATCATAAAAATACCAAAAATATTATCTTATCATATCTATCAGATCTCACTCTCGTAAGTGACCATGTAGGGATTGACAACCCCTTATCACGTTTGTTTGTGTAGGTACGAGGGACTCGTGCATGGCCTCCTATTGGATTGATACCTTGGTTTTCAAAAACTGAGGGAAATACTTATGCTACTTTGCTGCACCACCCTTTCCTCTCCAAGGGAAAACCAACGCAAGTGCTCAAGAGGTAGCACTCCCCGGCAATGGCGCTAGAAATGAGTCTTGATGACCCACAAGTATAGGGAATCTATTGCAGTCCTTTCGATAAGTAAGAGTGTCAAATCCAACGAGGAGCAGAAGGAAATGATAAGCGGTTTTCAGCAAGGTATTCTTTGCAAGCACTGAAATTATAGGTAACAGATAGTTTTGTGATAAGGTAATTGGTAACAAGCAACAAGTAACAAAAGTAAATAAAGTGCAGCAAGGTGGGACAATCCTTTTTGTAGCAAAGGACAAGCCTGGACAAATTCTTATATAGAGAAAAGCGCTCCCGAGGACACATGGGAATTATTGTCAAGGTAGTTTTCATCACGTTCATATGATTCGCGTTCGGTACTTTGATAATCTGATATGTGGGTGGACCAGTGCTTGGGTGCTGTCCTTACTTGGACAAGCATCCCACTTATG
Source organism: Triticum urartu (assembly GCF_003073215.2). Taxonomy (NCBI): domain Eukaryota; kingdom Viridiplantae; phylum Streptophyta; class Magnoliopsida; order Poales; family Poaceae; genus Triticum; species Triticum urartu. The sequence goes on along the minus strand of NC_053022.1, from coordinate 73,346,528 downwards.
ATTAACCTCTATTGCAAGCATCCGCAACTACAACAAAATTATTAAGGTAAACCTAATCATAGCATGAAACATATGGATACAAATCATCCCCTTACGAAGCAACACATAAACTAGGGTTTAAGCTTATGTCACTCTAGCAACCCATCATCTACTTATTACTTCCCAATGCCTTCCTCTAGGCCCAAATAATGGTGAAGTGTCATGTAGTCGACGTTCACATAACACCACTAGAGGAGAGACAACATACATCTCATCAAAATATCGAACGAATACCAAATTCACACGACTACTAATAGCAAGACATCTCCCATGTCCTCAGGATTAAACGTAACTACCACAAAGCATATTCATGTTCATAATCAGAGGGGTATTAATATGCATATAGGATCTGAACATATAATCTTCCACCAGATAAACCAACTAGCATCAACTAGAAGGAGTAATTAACACTACTAGCAACCCACAGGTACCAATCCCAGACTTGGAGACAAGAATTGGATACAAGAGATGAACTAGGGTTTGAGAGGAGATGGTGCTGGTGAAGATGTTGATGGAGATTGACCCCCTCCCGATGAGAGGATCGTTGGTGATGACGATGGCGATGATTCCCCCCCCCCCCCCGAAGGGAAGTTTCCCCGGCAGAACAGCTCCGCCAGAGCCCTAGATTGGTCCCGCCAACGTTCCGCCTCGTGGCGGCGGAGTCTCGTCTCGAAGGCTGGCTTATGATTTTTTCTCACCGAAAGACTCCATATAGCATAAGGTGAGCATCGAAGGGCCACCAGGGGGCCACGAGGCAGGGGGCGCGCCCAGGGGGGTAGGGCGTGCCCCCCACCCTCGTGGGCAGGGTGTGCCCCCCTCGGGAACTTCTTGCACTCAGTATTTTTTATATATTCTGAAAATGACTTTCGTGAAGTGTCAGGACCTTTGGAGCTGTGCAGAATAGGTCTCTAATATTTGCTCCTTTTCCAGCCCAGAATCCCAGCTGCCGACATTCTCCCTCTTTATGTAAACCTTGTAAAATAAGAGAGAATAGGCATAAGTATTATGACATAATGTGTAACAACAGCCCATAATGCAATAAATATCGATATAAAAGCATGATGCAAAATGGACGTATCAATCACCCCCCTAGTTGAACGACTCCGCAGAGTTACCATCGAGTGCCGAGGGTGGAACCTCTTACATCACTCCTGATGAGACCTCTGTAGTGTAGCTATTCGGTCGTGGTCATCGAGGGTGATTTACTCCTTAACCACTTCCAATACGGCTCTGTCGTGAAACCCCTCAAGTGTGAACCTCGAGGGTGGATCCTCTTATGTTCACCTTGATGATTACATCGAGTGGAATTCACCGGGGGTGATTCCTCGGGGTTTCCCCTTGATGTTTGGACACACGGATACTTGGACTTTACATCTGTTACTTGGAAAGGCGGGTCGACCCTGAGGGGTACCCGTGAGTGATGTGGAGACGGGTTAACCTGGAGGGTACCCGAGAGTTGAACACAAGGCGTGGTCGGGCATTCTTAGCCCTTGTCGCAAGTAGTCGAGATGTGGCGATGGGGTCACATCTTTCATGAGTCTCTGCTCGTGACCGCACTAGCAACGCACTAACAGTTTGGATATTTGATCCGAGGGGCCTATGGCCTGATAGCACTAACCATCACGTGGGCATTATATGGGCGCTCTCCGTCGTATGCATCACCCGAAGCTTAATCAACATCAGCGATCGAGCGGCGCACGCCAGGTTGGACTACGTAAGCTCCTGCCTTGTTTAAGGAGGTAGCTAGGTCTGCTCATCTGTCGCATACGCAACGTGCAGGAGTTCCCGGGGAGATGGCCCATGAACCCTGGGGGCATAGGCTTATTTCGGCATGCTGACCTCTCTATCAAGCCTAGGTCGGGTTGCGGCGTATTGTTTGGCCGAGGCCGGGCATGACCCAGGAAAGTGTGTCCGACCGGAGTTAATCGAGCGTGGTAGGTAAGTTGGTGCACCCCTGCAGGGAAGAGAGCATCTATCGATAGCCTGTCCTACGGTAACGGACACTTGGAATTGTATCCCGTTCGATACAATTAGAACTGGATACTTGAGGTGATAACTGGATAGTATGGCTCTGGGATTGCTTTCTCGCAGGGAGTCGAGAAAGGATCTCTGGCCGAGGTTGATAACACTACTACTATTTTACATTATGTTGTTCTGTACTCTTATATATGCTGCAAGATGCTCGAAGATACTAGTCTTCGATAGGCTAGGCTTTCCCCTTCTCTTCTGGCATTCTGTAGTTTAGTCCATAGATACAACCCATTTCCTTTGATACAGATGCATACTTAGTTTAGATGATGTAAGTCTTGCGAGTACTTTGGATGAGTACTCATGGCTTCTTTGCTACCTCTTTTCCCCCATACCCGATTGTTGCGCCAGATGACGGGTCCCAGGAGCCAGATGACACCAATGATGACTACTACTACCCCGAGGTTGCCTACTACCAAGTGATGGCCGCTGACGACCTGGAGTAGTTAGGAGGCTCCCAGGCAGGAGGCCTTGCCTTTTCGATCGTAGATGCTTTTGTGCTAGGCTTCTTAAGGCAAACTTGTTTAACCTATGTATGTACTCAGATATTGTTGCTTCCACTGACTCTTGTGTTTTCGAGCTTATGTATTCGAGCCCTTGAGGCCCCTGGCTTGTAATATAAACATTGTATTATTTTAATTTGTGTCTAGAGTTGTCTTGTGATAACTTCCCACGAGTCCTTGATCTTGATCGTACACAATTGTGTGTATGATTGGTGTACGGTCAAATCGGGGGCGTCACAGTCCATTGTTGGAATATACAAGGCAAGTTCTATAATGAAAAATTCCCACTAGTATATGAAAGTGACAAAATAAGAGACTCTCTATCATAAAGATCATGGTGCTACTTTGAAACACAAGTGTGGAAAAAGGATAGTAGCATTGTCCCTTTTTTTGGGCCTTCCCTTTTTTTCTTCTTTTTTTATTTGGCCTTTCCCTTTTTTTTCTTTTTTTCAGGGGACAATGCTCTATTAATGATGATCATCACACTTCTATTTATTTAAAACACAATGATTACAACTCGATACTAGAACAAAATATGACTCTATATGAGTGCCTCCGGCGGTGTACCGGGATGGGCAATGAAACAAGAGTGACATGTATGAAAAAATATGCATGGTGGCCTTGCCACAAATACGATGTCAACTACATGATCATGCAAGGCAATATGACAATGATGAAGCGTGTCATAATAAACGTAACGGTGGAAAGTTGCATGGCAATATATCTCGGAATGGCTATGAAAATGCCATAATAGGTAGGTACGGTGGCTGTTTTGAGGAAGATATAAGGAGGTTTATGTGTGATAGAGCGTATCATATCACGGGGGTTGGATGCACCGGCAAAGTTTGCACCAACTCTCAAGGTGAGAAAGGGCAATGCACGGTACTGAAGAGGCTAGCAATGATGGGAAGGTGAGAGTGCGTATAATCCATGGACTCAACATTAGTCATAAAGAACTCACATACTTATTGCAAAAATCTACAAGTCATCAAAAACCAAGCATTACGCTCATGCTCCTAGGGGGATATATTGGTAGGAAAAGACCATCGCTCGTACCCGACCGCCACTCATAAGGAAGATAATCAAAGAAACACCCCATGCTTCAAATTTGTCACATAACAGTTACCATACATGCATGCTACGGGACTTGCAAACTCAACACAAGTATTTCTCAAATTCACAACTACTTAACTAGCATGACTCTAATATCACCATCCTCATGTCTCCAAACAATCATCAAGCATCAAACTTCTCATAGTATTCAATGCACTTTATATGAAAGTTTTTATTATATCCCTCTTGGATGCCCATCATATTAGGACTAGTTTCATAACCAAAGAAAATTACCATGCTGTTTAGGACTCTCAAAATAATATAAGTGAAGTATGAGAGTTCATCTATTTCTTCAAAATAAAACCACCGTCGTTCTCTAAAAGATATAACTTAAGAACTAGAGCAAACGACAAACTACTCCGAAAGATATAAGTGAAGATCAATGAGTAGTTTAATAATTATGCAACTATGTGAAGATTATCTAACATTTAAGAATTTCAGATCTTGGTATTTTATTCAAAAACCAAGGAAAACAAAAGAAAATAAAATGACGCTCCAAGCAAAACACATATCATGTGGTGAATAAGAATATAGCCTCAAGTAAAGTTACCGATGAACGAAGACGAAAGAGAGGATGCCATCCGGGGCATCCCCAAGCTTAGGCTCTTGGTTGTCCTTGAATATTACCTTGGGGTGCCTTGGACATCCCCAAGCTTAGGCTCTTTCCACTCCTTATTCCATAGTCCATTGAATCTTTACCCAAAACTTGAAAACTTCACAACACAAAACTCAACACAAAACTCGTAAGGTCCGTTAGTATAAGAAAACAAATCACCGCTTTTGGTACTATTGTGAACTCATTCTAAATTCATATTGGTGTAATATATACTGTATTCCAACTTATCTATGGTTCATACCCCCCCGATACTACTCATAGATTCATCAAAATAAGCAAACAACAGAATAAAAAACAGAATCTGTCAAAAACAGAATAGTCTGTAGCAATCTGGAGGTTTCGAATACTTATGTCACTCCAAAAATTCTAAAAATAAATTGGTGGACCTGAGAAATTTGTCTATTAATCATCTTCAAAAAGAATCAACCTAAACGCACTCTCCAGTAAAAAATGGCAGCTAATCTCGTGAGCGCAAAAGTTTCTGTTTTTTTACAGCAAGATTGCAAAGACTTCACCCAAGACTTCCCAAAGGTTATACTTGGCACAAACACTAATTAAAACATAAAACAACATCTAAACAGAGTCTAGATGAATTATTTATTAAAAAATAGGAGCAAAAAGCAAGGAACAAAAATAAAATTGGGTTGCCTCCCAACAAGCAATATCGTTTAACGCCCCTAGCTTGGCATGATGATTTCAATGATGCTAACATAAAAGATAAGAATTGTAACATAAAGAGAGCATCATGAAGAATATGACTAGAACATTTAAGTCTAACCCACTTACTATGCATAGGGATTTTTTGAGCAAACAACTTTTGGGAACAATAATCAACTTGCATAGGAAGATAAAACAAGCAAATCTTCATGATTTTCAACACATGGAGAGGAAACTTGATATTACTGCAATTCCTACAAGCATATGTTCCTCCCTCATAATAATTACATGTAGGATCATAAGGAAATTCAACAATATAGCTATGACAAAACATATTATTAACATGATCCACATGTATGCAAAGTTGACACTCTTCCAAAATAGTGGGATTAACATTAACTAAAGTCATGACCTCTCCAAACCCACTTTCATAATTATACAATAAGATTCAACACCCTCCAAAATAGTGGGATCATTACTTCCTAAAATTGACACTCTTCCAAACCCACTTTCATCAATATAATCATCATAAATAGGAGGCATGCTATCATCAAAATAAATTTTCTCATCAAAACCTGGGGACAAAAAAAATACCATCTTCATCAAACATAGCATCCCCAAGCTTGTGGCTTTGCATATCATTAGCATCATGGATATTCAAAGAATTCATACTAACAACATTGCAATCATGCTCATCATCCAAAGATTTAGTGCCAAACATTTTAATACATTCTTCTTCTAGCATTTTGGCACAATTATCGGAATCCTTATTTTCAAGAAAGATATTAAAAAGATGAAGCATATGAGGCACCCTTAATTCCATTTTTTTGTAGTTTTCTTTTATAGACTAAACTAGTGATAAAACAAGAAACTAAAAGATTTTATTTCAAGATCTAAAGATATACCTTCAAGCACTAACCTCCCCGACAACGGCGACAGAAAAGAGCTTGATGTCTACTACACAACCTTCTTCTTGTAGATGTTGTTGGGCCTCCAAGTGCAGAGGTTTGTAGGATAGTAGAAAATTTCCCTCAAGTGGATGACCTAAGGTTTATCAATCTGTGGGAGATGCAGGATGAAGATGGTCTCTCTCAAGCAACCCTGCAACCAAATAACAAAAAGTCTCTTGTGTCCCCAACACACCCAATACAATGGTAAATTGTATAGGTGCACTAGTTCGGCGAAGAGATGGTGATACAATTGCAATATGGATGGTAGATATAGGTTTTTGTAATATGAAAATATAAAAACAGCAAGGTAACTAATGATAAAATTAAGCGAATACGGTATTGCAATCCGTTGAAACAAGGCCTAGGGTTCATACTTTCACTAGTGCAAGTTCTCTTAACAATAATAACATAATTGGATCATATAACAGTCCCTCAACATGCAACAAAGAGTCACTCCAAAGTCACTAATAGCGGAGAACAAACGAAGAGATTATTGTAGGGTAAACCACCTCAAAGTTATCCTTTCTGATCAATCTATTCAAGAGTCCGTAGTAAAATAACACGAAGCTATTCTTTCCGTTCAATCTATCCTAGAGTTCGTACTAGAATAACACCTTAATACACAAATCAACCAAAACCCTAATGTCACCTAGATACTCCAATGTAACCTCAAGTATCCATGGGGTCTGATTATACGATATGCATCACACAATCTCAGATTCATCGATTCAACCAACACAAAGAACTTCAAAGAGTGCCCCAAAGTTTCTACCGGAGAGTCAAGACGAAAATGTGTGCCAACTCCTATGCATAAGTTCACGAGGTCACGAAACTCGCAAGTTGATCACCAAAACATACATCAAGTGGATCATGTGATATCCCATTGTCACCATAGATAAGCACATGCAAGGCATACATCAAGTGTTCTCAAATCCCTAAAGACTCAATCTAATAAGGTAACTTCAAAGGGAAAACTCAATTCATCACAAGGAGATAGAGGGGGAGAAACATCATAAGGATCCAAATTTAATTTGAAAAGTATTATGACAGTGTCCTGAAGGGTGCCTGCCTTGTGGCGGAGGAATGTGCTAAGGATGTAATATTTGAATGAATGTACTCTTGTGATCCTGTAATATGAAAACGAGTTCATGTGTGCTATATAACGCTTGTCGATTTAAAATATTACCTTCTGTGCGGCCGTTTATAAAATCTGAGAGTTGGCCAGTCGTCGGCTTCTGCCCCCATGTAACTAGTACTGACGTGTTCGGGATAAATCTTAAACACTCTTTATCCAAAAAAATTGGTCCTTTAAGGAGGTTTTTAGCGCATCGAACAAGGCAATCGGACTATACAACTTTATCACTCTCACTTAGCCATAGAAGTCTAAAATTTTAAATTTTGGCGAAGCCCCTAGTATTCGGAAGGCTGAACTTGGGGCGCTATATACGCCTAAATCGTACAAGGCCGATTCCTCGCCCAAAGCGGAAGAAATCTTTAAGGATTTGAGACCTTTCGAATAGCGACCAGCTCTCGCCGCATCATGACAGTCAGTTTTCGGCTTTCTCTACTGAGGTGCTCGTCCGGAAGAACCGGGACACAATCGCAGTATTTCTCCTAGTGCTACCTTAGCCGATATAGCGGAACGTAAGGTACCAAAACATGGGAGCCGGGCAAACCCAACTATTGACCCAAGACATGATTCGGAGCTGATGCATATAATGCTATAAGTTCGGGGTGTCGCACTGTCGAAAGTGTTCGGACTTTTCTTGCCGTGTTATGGGGTACACTGAAGCCCCTAGCGCACTGGATGTACCAGAATGTACGGTTGCAGTTTGTCGTAAATGAGCAGACAGGGAAAAGGATGAAGGAAGGCAATAATAAGCTAACGCTGTGCATTGTTATTTAAATGATACGTCAAAGAGTATGTATACAAGTAGTGCAATAAGCAAAAATAGGACTATTTGACATGTCCTATCCAAGGGCAGGCTGCGTGTGGGTATGTAAAATAGGTATAGCGATCGTTATCAGAGACCACCTGGGGATTCCCTTGTACGTCAAAGCTTCTTGCTTCCTTGGTGTTTCCTTCCCGTGATGGGTCCGATAATCAGGGTGTCGGAGAGGGCCTTCAGAGAATACGGTCCTGAAAGGAAGAAAATGGTAAAGATATATGGGTCCTGAGGCGGTTGAGCCGCATTGTGGGCCGTGCCATACCCGTGCCTCCGCCTATGCCCATGGTATCTTGAGTGTGTAATTATGGACGCAGGATGCAAATTTCGCCGCTTGACTGGGACTAGGACGGATGCCGGATTGCTAGGCGAGCTCAGAACGTGCCCGGCGATCCTGTTGCAGGGTACTCCGGACTCGCTTGAAGGTGTCCAGGGGCTTTATCACCGAATTGGCGGTTTGCCTCAGAAGGCTGCTTTGTACTTCTGCTGCGAGGGCCGCAGTGTGCTCCTCCATACGGGGCGAGCGTTCTGTGTTTCCATTAACTGTTATAACCCCGCGAGGTCCTGGCATTTTGAGCTTGAGGTATGCATAATGCGGTACCGCATTGAATCTGGCGAATGCAGTTCGTCCGAGCAGTGCGTGATAGCCACTGCAGAAGGGGATGATATCGAAGATCAACTCCTCACTTCGGAAGTTGTCCGGGGATCCGAAGACCACTTCCAGTGTGATTGAGCCCGTGCAATAGGCCTCTACACCTGGTATGACACCTTTAAAGGTGGTTTTTGTGGGTTTGATCCTCGAGGGGTCGATACCCATTTTGCACACCGTATCCTGATAGAGCAGGTTCAGGCTGCTGCCACCGTCCATAAGGACTCGAGTGAGGTGAAATCCGTCGATGATGGGGTCAAGGACCAATGCGGCAGAACCGCCATGACGGATACTGGTAGGGTGGTCCCTGCGATCGTAAGTGATCGAACAAGAAGACCATGGGTTGAACTTTGGGCCAACAGGCTCCATCGCATAGACGTCCCTTAGTGCATGCTTCCGTTCCCGCTTGGGAATATGGGTTGCGTATATCATGTTCACTGTTTTCACTTGGGGAGGAAATTTCTTCTGTCCTCCTGTGTTCGGCGCCGGGGCTCCTCCTCGTCGTCGCTATGCAGCTCCTTTTCCTTGTTTTCAGCATTCAACTTGCCGGCCTGTCGGGGGTTGGGTGTGACATATGCCAAAGGATGGCTTATCATGGTGGGGGCGAGTAGAACGTCGCCGGTGCCTGGAAACGGGATAAGGCGAAGGCATGCACGCCGGTGAATCTTACCCAGCTTCGGGGCTCTCCGGGGAGATAATACCCCTACTGCTGCTCTGCGGGGTCTCCGCATGATCACTATGGCGAAGTGTTTACACGGTTGCTCCTCGAGCTGTTTCTTGGAGGTAGGAGAAGGCAAGGCCAGCTCTCTCCTTCCTATATGACCTGGTCTAGTGCTAATGGATTCCAACCCTTTGCATGGATGCCCTGGGGGGTTTATATAGGCCTACCCCAAGGGGTACAATGGTAATCCGGCTGGGCACGGGCCCAGCCGTCAGTCTCTTTGGCCACCGTCTTATCCACCGACTCCTGGGGCCCGCCTACTGGTGGGCCCCGCCGACTGGCTCGGTATGGAGCCGACAGTCCGCGTCCACCGCGGGCGGGTCTTGCCGGCTGTAGATTACTGTAGCCGTGTCTCTAATGACGCAGGCTCGGTCATGAGGTCGTGGCGACAGCTCCGCCGTCTAGCGGGCGATCACTGTGGCCACTACCTGTCGCGTCTGATTAATGGCGCGTGGGGCCCGTGGGAGGGGTTGGCCGACTCCTGGTGGACGACTCCCATCCGGGCCGACTGGTGGCGCTCTCGCCCTCTTTCGTACGCCCGCCGACTGGTGGGACCCATCATCCCTGGGTCGTACCAGCAGGCTGTCGTGGGCACAGGACTCCGCCCTCTGGGGCTGACATCAGGGCCGGCATGGCAATAGTGTCGCGCCGCACGGAGATCTCTGCGGGTACGGCGTACTGTAGCCATGCCTGCCCTTGGAAAAGGGGTGGGAGTGGACCTTACTATGGCCACTCCCCGTCCCGTCCCTCTTTATGAGGGCATGGGGGTTGTTGGCGTCGCGGGCCGACTCCCCAAGGCCGGCTTCTCTGGAAGTCGCCAGTCAGGAGTCGGCTTATCCTGAAGTCGTTCCTGGGACTCGGCCGCGAGTGGGCAGTCGGCCGCCTCGCCGCTGACTCTCAGAGGGAGGCTCTTTGTCCTGGGGTCTTGAGGGGCGCAGTCTGCCTCAATGTCTTCAAAGGTTCTGGGCCTGGGTTAGCCTACCCGTGGCCCATTACTCCGACAGTAGTCCCCGAAGCTGGTGAGGCTCCGAGGGCGACATGTCGAGGAGCCTCAACAGTTTCTTCTCTCCGGCGGTTGGATCTGGGCCTCGCTAGCCGTCTTCTGTCAAGCCGACTAGTTGGAGTCGGACTTGCTCAAGGCCGACTTGCCCCTAAAAAAGTTTGAACGTCGCGGCGGAGTTCAGGCGGCGTGCCTGAAAAGCTTCCGGGTTGCCGCCCATGGTGGACCCGTCGCGAGGCGCCACGTGGCTGAGCTAGTCTGCTCACCCACGCGCGCGACGGGACAGGCCTACAGGCGGGGCCCGCCACTACCGCTCCTCAGCATGCGAACGGATTTGTTGTGGCCGTGCAGATTGTTGGGGTTCCTGCGCGGTTATTGCATGTGGTAACTTTGTGTGGTAAATCGTGGTGGTCATGGGGTCCCTGGTGCAGTTAATCCCACGACCGCCCCCTCGGCTTCTCAGCACACGAGCCTACAAGTAGGCGGGGGGAGGGGGGCGGCGAAGCACGCGCGCCCATTCTCCCCACTCCCTTTCGCTCCTTCTTGCTTCTTCTTCCTCTCACTGCTGCTTCTCCAAACCACACCGTGCCTGCAGCGATGAGCTCTTCCTCCGCCGCCGCGCCTCCTGCTGTATGTTCTAGAGTGTGGGATGGCTCCGAGGTTGATGACGACGACATCGAGATCCTCCGCCAGACACGGTAGCTGCCCGGCAGGGACTTAGTGCGGGTCCGCCTCGCGTCGGAGGGGGAAATATCGCCGGCGCCGGAGGAGGGCGAGCGGGTCATATTCCGCTCGCACCTTATGCGTGGCCTGGGGCTGCCGGCAAGCGGCTTCTTCCGCTCCTTCTTGGAGTTCCACGTGCTCTAGCCGCACCACCTTACTCCGAACACGGTGGTGCTACTGGCTGCCTTCGCCACCCTGCGCGAAGGCTTCCTCGGCGTTCGCCCCACCATCGAGCTCTGGGGTGAGTTCTTCCAGTCCAAGCTCGGCACACACGTTGCCGGCGTGCTGGCCCAGTGCGGTGCATTTATCGCGATGCGGAGATCGGTGGCCGACAATCCGTTTCCCACCATCGCACTGATTAAGTCGATGAAGATGTGGCAGCGGTCCTATTTTTATGTGAAGAACGTCGCCCCAGAAGGTGACTGGGTTAACCTGCCGGCTTACGAAGCCGGCGCGCCGGCTGGAAGGCTCCCCAGCTGGTCGCACCGAGCCAAGACGCTGTCTCCCGCTGGTGCCGCCGCCGTCACGCGACTACGAGTGCTGATGCAGTCGGAGGGCTTGACCGGGGCCGACTTGCTGGCCGCCTTCGTGGCGCGCCGAGTCCTCCCACTCCAAGGTCGACCTCACCTGATCTGCCAGATGAGCGGTCATCGGGACCCGAGTCGGATGTGCTCCAAGGACATGCCTCACGCGGAGGTGGCGAACACGGTGAACTACATCGCGAACTGCGGTCTCTCGGTGGACTGGCGGTTCGGCAAGGAGCCGTATTCGCGCGCCAACACCCCACCTATTGTAAGTCGTCTTCCTTCTTCTTCTGTTTCTTTTGTTGCCGAGTCCGACTTGTCAAGTCTGACCGTTTTTGTTTTGAATCAGAACCCTCTCGTCCCTCCTTCGGCCGGCACCGCGGGGCCGGCTCGTCAGTTTGTCCCCGATCGGGCGGAGAGCGATGTCGACGATCCTGACTTGGGGGCGGCGGCCATGGAGGCCGACGCCGAGGGAGGAGGAGGAGAAGCAGGCGGCTCCAGGCCTTCGGCCACTTTCGCTGACCGGCCTGACGACGAGGCCGAGGGAGAAGTCTCCCCGCGCCACCAGCCAAAGGCTGGCCAGCCAAGCGCGAGTTCCTCCGCCGGCTTGGACGCTCAAGGCGTCGCGAAGAAGCGCCGGGCCGGGCCGAGTATGCTTGGTGGCCGGTCGAAGAAGTTCAAGGGAGCGGCCGCCGCGACCAAGCGGGAAGAGGCAGCCGCGAAAGCCAACCGCTTCCGCAAGGAAGTGAAGAAGCCGCCGCTGGTCTTTGCATAAGCGCCTCCGTCCCTTATCTTTATTTTCTCTTTGTTGATCTTGTCTGAGTTTTTCATATGCTTTTCTCGCCTCAGGGCTCCCCTCACTCTTGAGAGGGTTGCCGGCGCCTCCGTTATGGGGTCGGTGGAGACGTCTGCCACCACTCGGCGGATTGATCCCTCCACTGACCTTCGGGAGGCGACGGAGCGGAATGCGTAGGAGAAGCGCGAGGAGGACGAGGCCGCCCGCCGGGAGAAAGCGGAGGCCGAGAAGGCGGAGGCCTCCGCCCTGAAGAAGCTAGAGGCGGCCGAGGCCGCCGCTGCGAAAAAGCGGCCGGCTAAGGAAGTCGCGCCCCAGCGGTCGGTGGTGTTCGTCACCCCTCTGAACTCTGCGCCGCTGCCCCTGGAGTTCACGGGGCAGTCAGGGGAAGCCGACGGCGAGTTCCCGATCGTGGAGAGAGGCGGCGGCGACGCCCCCATGCTGGACGCGGTCGCGCCGCCACTGCCGCCCCTGCCGCCGTCTAGGAGCGTGCAAGGCAAACAGCCGGCGGATCCGCCGTTGCCACCGATTGAAGACGAGGCCGTGGCGAGGCTACTCCTTCAAGTCGGCTCGCCATCGCGCCGCCGTCTTGAGAAGGCGACTTTGGCGCCACGCCCCTTGGAGACCGGCACCGCCAGCTCGACGATTCCAGACGCCAAAGCGACGAGCGCCGCGCCCATTGGGTGGGTGCGAGGAGGCGGCACGGGCCCGCTGAACCAGGCGCTTCTGGATGTCCAGACGAAGCTGCGAGCTGAGAGCGACGACATCCAAAACTGCACCAAGGCGCACCTGGCGTCGCGGGCAGCCATCCGGGTATGCTTTCTCCTTTGTCCCTGTTTTCTTATTCCTCTCTGTGGGGGCGCGCCAGCGCACCCACTGGGTGTAGTCCCCGAGTTTTGGGCTGGCTGCTGAGCAGGCGGCCGGGAACTCCAATTGGTGAGTTCCGGGTACTAACCTTTGTCTGAAATACTTGTTGCAGGACTATCACAACCTCCGTGTCCCCGCCTTCAACCGCAACGTTGAAGAGCTGGGCAAGCGGACCGCCGACTTATCGGAGAGCCGGAGTGAGTCCTTTTTCTTCTTTGCGGGGCGCGCTGGCGCACCCGCGGGCTGTAGTGCCCGAGATTCGGGCCGAGTGCTGAGCAGTCGGGCCGGATCTCCCCGGCGACCTTCTTTGTTGATGACTTAACGCCTTCTTTCTTCTTTCTCTTCAGAGGCCAATGCCACTCTTCAACAGCACTTGAGCGAAGCCAACTTCGCGTTGCGCGCCAAGGGGGAGGAGTGCAGCAAGCTCGCCGCAGAGCGCGATCTGCTGGCCGCACAATTGGCAGAGCAGAAGGAGCTGCTTAAGAAGACACATAAGGAGGCAGAAGAGGCAGAGGCCGCCCTCCTGGCCGAGTTCGCGAGCGAGCGCTCCTCCTGGACTGACAAGGAGGCAATGCTGGCCTCCGGCTTCCACGAGATCGAGGACCTCGTCGACGGTGCGCTTCTTTGCTTTCCTTCTTCGAGCCGCCAACTATAGGTCGAGCCGACTCCTGGTTTTTTGACTTGTTCTTCATTCTTTCTGTGTTGGTAGACTTCTTCCCGGCCACTCGCAGGCAGCCATTCAAGCTATCGAGGCCGACCGCGAGGAGCGGAAGGCGGATGGCGTGGAGATCGCCGCTGATGCCCCTTGGACCCTTGACGAGCATATTCTGAGCATTGGGGCTCGCCTGCGGCCGGCCCACCAGATGCTGCGCCGGCTTCAACGTGTCGGCGCCCAAGCGATCGCTGCTCTGTGGCCAGACATGCAGGCTCCGCGCACCCCCAGTCAGACTGCCGACTGGCTGGAGGTCGCGGCTGGCCGTCTTGAGGCCTGGAAGGGTTCCTCGGCCCGGGCCAGAGTGTGCCGAGCCTTGGAATTCGTCAAGGCGTGGTATCCGGGGCTGGACCTAGACCGGCTGGCCACACTCCGGTCAGAGGCCCAGCCAGAGCTGGCAGCCGTGGAAGACGCCCTTGTCAAGCATGCGGTGGCGATCGCCGAGTACACCGACACCAGCATCTTTGTCCCCGAGCGGGCTGAAGACGGCGGGGAGGTACCGCCGGAGTGGTTTGGGCTGAACCCCGACTACGGCGAGGACTCGGCAGAGGTGATCGGCTCCAGCGTCGACGAGGAAGACGAGGCGGAGGACAGAAGTGAGACGGAGGCACCGGAAGACGGAGCGGACGGCCAGCCTCAGCTCGACCGCGCCTCCAGCAACGAGCCGTGCCCGCCCGAGCCGACTGCCGCCGGAGGTGATCAAGCCGAGACCGCCCAGCCGGCCGCCCCAACATCCAACACCGCCGTCTCCTCCGATCCTCCAAACCCGTCTGCCGCCCCCTAGGCTGCCACCTTGTCTTTGTTTTATCTGTTCTAATAGTCTTTGAAGAACTTGTTAATTCGCACAATTCCACCCGCGGGGTGTATTTTGAAATTCTGCTCGAAGATTCGGCCAAGGGCCTTTGTTATGTAAATATTCATCCGACTTCTATCTTTTCTTGCTCATTGCTCTTTTGGCTTTTTACTTTGCCGTCTTCCCTCAGTTGCCGTCTTTGTCAGTCGGACAGCCACTCTGCGGACTGCTGCTGGATCAAATTCTTGGTCACTTTGGGAAGGCAAGTACTTAGCCGTTTTTAGAGTTGTTTAACAAGTCGGATAGAAGGTGGCAAGCCGACTATTCAAGAGTCGGTTTGCAAAAAAAGGCTGGAAGCTGGCCTTAAGCTATGTTTATTCTTTGAGTCCTTAGCCATTTTTCATGTGGACGCCCATTCTTCCTTACTCCTACCCACCAGACGGTCGCTCTACGAGCTGCGACTTCTAGTAGGAGACGGCTTAGACGCCACACACTACTTGTCCGACTGCAGGAAGCATTTCATAGCGCAGGATGGCAAGTCCCCGGGCCGACTAGTCGAACCCGGTGCCAAGTGGCATAACAAAGAGTAATATACTCGAAGGCATATTTCTTATCATATAGATAAAAGAGGGCAGTCCCCGAGCTCTTCTCAGGGGGCCCGAAGTCTTGGTACTTTTAATACAAAAGGTAGCGTGATACATACTGCGCTTAACTGTAATATTTTCGGAGGAGATTTGCATTCCATGGCCGCTCTGTCTCTTTGACGGAGTCGTCCCTCTTGCGTGCTCGGGGCTTCTGAGCGTCGATCAGGTAGTAGGACTCATTGCCCAGCACTTTGCTGATGATGAAGGGGCCTTCCCAAGGCACCGACAGCTTGTGCTGGCCAGCTGTTCGCTGGATTAGTCGGAGCACGAGGTCGCCCTCCTGGAAAGACCTCGGCTTGACCTTCCTGTTGTAGTATCTGCATAGGCTCTGCTGGTAGATGCTGGACCGGCTGAGTGCCAACAGCCGACCCTCTTCCAGCAGGTCGACACCGTCTTGTTGTGCTTCTTCTGCTTCTTCCTCGGTGTACATGGTGACTCGTGGGGAATCGAACTCTATGTCCGTTGGGATGACGGCTTCAGCACCGTAGACGAGGAAGAAAGGCGTGAAGCCGGTTGACTTGTTTGGAGTCGTGCGCAGAATCTAGAGGACGGCTGGTAACTCATCGAGCCAGCAGCCAGCCGGGCGCTCCAGAGGCTCGACTAGTCGGGGCTTGATGTCGGACAGGATGAGGCCATTTTCTCGCTCCACCTGGCCGTTTGACTGTGGATGGGCGATGGACGCTAGGTCCAGTCGGATGCGCTGTGTCGCATAGAAACGGGCCAAGGCGCCTTTGGCAAAATTCGTGCCGTTGTCGGTGATGATGTTGTGTGGTATGCCGTACCGAATTGTGATGTCGGAGATGAAAGTCACAGCAGTCGGACCATTCAGTTTCTTGATTGGCTTCGCTTCTATCCACTTGGTGAACTTGTCCACCACGACAAGTAAGTGAGTTAAGCCACCTCGTGCCGTCTTGAATGGTCCCACCATGTCTAGGCCCCAAACTGTGAAAGGTCAGGCAATGGGGATGGTGTTGAGTGCAGAAGCCGGCTGATGCGGCTTGGAGCGGAACTTCTGGCACCCTTTGCATTTTTGGACCAATTCCTTGGCCTCTTCTAAGGCCGTTGGCCAAAAGAAACCGTGTCGAAAAGCTTTGGCGACGAGTGCTCTTGAAGCCGCATGGTGGTCTCACTCGCCTTGATGGATGTCTTTGAGAATTGCTTGGCCTTGCTCTGGCTCTACGCAGCGCTGGTAGACACCAGTGACGTTGCGCCTGACCAGCTCTCTGTTGACTATGGTGTAGGCTACCGCTCGGCGTTGTACTTGCCGAGCTAAGGTCTCATCAGTCGGCAGCTCTTTGCTCACCAGAAATTTGAGGATGGGTTGGGCCCATGAGGGTGCTGCTATTTCTTCGACTGTCAGAAGTGCGACTTGGACGAGGGCGGCTAGGCTGGGAGGCAGCGGGCTGGAGTCAGCAACCGCTTGCTGGATTAATGAAGTCCCCGGGTCGACTGGTGCAACCCTTGGGCCGAGTTCTGGAGTCTTTGGGCCGGCCGCCGCAGTCCCCGGGCCGGGTTCTGCAGTCCCTGGGCCGGCCTCGACTATGGCGGCTTTGGAGCCATCTGCCAAAATCCCCGTACCGTCTGCCGGGGCTCTGCAGTCGGATCCGACTTCTTCGGGAGGAGCCGGCACAAAGATGGAGTCTGATTCTGGTGAAGGCTTGACAGACGGCTTGAGGAGGCGTTGAAGGGCGATGCCGGATGGTATTGCTTGGCGGGTAGAGCCGATTCGTGCCAAGGCGTCTGCTTGGTCGTTGTCGTTTCTTGGCACATGGAGGAACTCGCACCCCTCGAAATATCCACTTAGTTGCTGCACGGGGAAATGGCAACTCACCATGTTTGCATCTTTGGCGTCCCAGTCGCTAGACGACTGCTGGACCAGTAAGTCCGAGTCGCCATAACACAGGATCCGGCGAATGCCAAGTTCTTTGGCAAGCCGGAGCCCGTGAATGAGCGCCTCGTACTCGGCGACGTTGTTGGAGGCGGCAAAGTGGATTTGCAGTGCGTATTTGAGCTTGTCGCCTTTAGGAGAAGTGAGGACAACGTCGGCTCCCAAGCCGGTGCGCATCTTGGAGCCGTCGAAATGCATCCGCCAATGGGTGGAGTCGGGCGCTGGAGTTAGGTACTGGGTCTCGGCCTAGTCGACGAGGAAGTCGGCCAGTGCTTGTGACTTGATGGAGGTGCGGGGCTGGTAGTGGATGGTGTAGGGAGCCAGCTCTATGGCCCATTTGGCCACTCGGCCAGAAGCATCTCGGCTTCCGATGATCTCGGCAAGTGGGGCCGTGCAGACCACAGTGATTGGATGCTCTTGAAAGTAAGGCTTCAATTTCTTGGCGGCAAAGTGCACGCCATAGCACATCTTCTGGTAGTGGGGGTAGTTCTGCTTGGAGGTCGACAACACTTCGCTCAGGTAATATACCGGTCTCTGGACAGGTAGTGCCTTGCCTTCCTCCTTGCGTTCCACTACAATGACTGTGCTGACTACCCGGCTGGTGGCGGCGATGTATAGGAGCATAGGCTCCTTAGGAGTCGAAGCCGCCAGAATAGGTGGAGTAGTCAACATCTTCTTCAACTGGAGAAAAGCTTCATCTGCCTTGTGGTTCCACTCGAAAAAAGTGGTCTTCTTCATGAGCTGGTATAAGGGGAGAGCTTTCTCGCCCAGCCGACTGATGAATCGGCTGATGGACGCCAAGCAGCCGGTGAACTTTTGCATGTCCAGCAGTCGGCTGGGTACCTCCATCCTCTCAATGGCCTTGATCTTTACAGGGTTGCACTCTATGCCGCATTCAAAGACCAGGAAGCCAAGGAGTTGGCCGGCTGGTACTTCGAAGACGCACTTCTCAGGGTTGAGCTTGATCTAGAATCGGCGCAGGTTCTCAAAGGTCTCCTTGAGGTCTTCCAGCAGTGTTCCACGCTTCTCCGTTTTCACCACCACATCGTCCACGTAGACGTGGGCGTTTCTGCCGAGTTGCTTGAGGAGGCACTTCTGCATGCAACGCTGAAAGGTGGTGCCAGCATTCCTCAAGCCGAACGTCATGGTGAGGTAGCAGAAGGCTCCAAACGGTGTGATGAAGGCGGTCTTCAGTCTGTCAGCCGGGTTCAACTTGATCTGGTGATATCCTGAATATGCATCCAAAAAGCTAAACAGTTCGCATCCGGCTGTGGAGTCTATCACCTGATCAATTCTTGGCAAAGCAAACGGGTCCTTGGGGCAAGCCTTGTTGAGGCTTGTGTAGTCAATACACATTCGCCACTGCTTGTTCTTCTTCAGTACCAGGACCGGGTTGGCTAGCCACTCTGGAAAGAATACTTCCATAATGAAGCCGGCTGCTAGGAGTCGGGCTATCTCTTCTCCGACAACTCTTCTCTTTTCTTCTGATAGGCGGCGCAAGGGCTGCCTGACCGGCTTTGCATCAGATCGGACATGTAACTTGTGCTCGGCGAATTCCGTCGGTACACCTGGCATGTCTTTGGGGGACCATGCGAAGATGTCCCGATTCTCATGGAGGAAATCGACGAGCTCGCCTTCCTATTTGCTGTCGAGGTTTGCGCCTACGACAGCGTACCTCTCTGGGTGCTCTGGATCCAAGGGTATCTTCTTTGTCTTTTTGGCCGGCCTGAACGAACCCTCAGCCTCTGACTCCTTGGGGTTAGGCGACACCTCTAGCTGCTTGCCGGCCATCGCCACAACCCGGTCAAGGAGCCGCTTCTCGGCCGCGATCACTAGGGACTCGGCCAGCTGACTACCCTCAGCCGCACAGGCAGACGACTTCCGGTAGTCGTCGGCTACGGTCAGAATCCCCTTGGAACTGGCCATCTTCATTTTGAGGTAGGCATAGTGGGGGACCGCCATGAACTTGGCCAGGGCGGGTCGGCCAAGTAATGCATGGTATGGGCTCTCGAGATCCACCACCTCAAACCAAACTGACTCTCGGCGGAAGTGATCTTTGTCTCCAAAGAGGACGTCCATCAGGATCTTGCCGATTGGTGAGCAGGAAAGACCAGGAACAATGCCGTGGAACACAGTCCGGCTGTTCTGAAGCTGTCTTTGCTTGATTCCTAACTTCTCCATGGTGTCCTTGTACAGGATGTTGATGCTGCTGCCTCCGTCTATCAGAACTCGTGAGAAACGAGCAGCTCGTCTATCCGTTGCAAAGGTGGCATCCAAGACCAAGGCATAAGAGCCCGGACTCGGCATCACCTCTGGGTGATCAGCTCTGCTCCAGCTGATAGGCTTCTCAGACTAGCGCATGAACTCTGGTGTCTCTGATGCTACTGCATTCACCTCTTGTTGCTGCAGCCGCCTGCTGCATCGATCATTAGCCACGCTGGTAAATATCACGTAGGCTCTGTGCTCTTTGGGGTACTAGTCCTGTACTGCGCCGACTGGCCTGACAGCCGGCTGCTGGGGCGGAGGCGGAGGCTGCTGCCCAGCAAGCGGGGGAGCTAGGAGGCCGTCTCCTTTGGCGATCCTGATGAGCCAGTGGCACTTCCGAGTGGTGTGATTCGACGGCTTCGCGCCGCTATAGAACTTGCAAGGACCATCCAGAGTCTGCTTGTATGAGAAAGCCGGCAACCAGTTGGGCTTGCCACCTTTCTGTCGCTTGGGTGGAGGCTGCCCATCCGGCTGCTGGTCTTCAACTCTCGCCACCTGCCGGCTGCTGGAAGCCGGCTGCGGGGCCTTGCGCTTGTGGTCGTTCTACTGTTTCCGCCAACTGGCGTCTCCGGCCGGAGTTCTAGGAGCCTGAGGGGCCACTTTGCCAGTCGCGCTAACTTGAATCTCCGCCTTCATGGAGGAGTCGTCCGTGGCATACTTGTCTGCTATGATCAGCAGCTCGTCGAGGGTTTCTGGCTCGTTGCAGAGGAGCTTGTGCTTGAGGAGGGTGCCTTCTCTGCACCCGGCGGTGAAGTACTCGATAGCCTGCACCTCATGCATGCCCTCGCAGGAGTTCCGAAGCTCGGCCCAACGCGTGAGGTAGTCGCGAGTCGACTCGTTGGGGCCTTGCATGCACAAGGAAAGCTGACGAGGCTTGGGAGGACGCTTGTACGTGCTTGTGAAGTTGCGGACGCATGCATCGGTGAAGTCGACCCAGCTGTTGATGCTGCGGGGCTTCAGGCTGTTCAGCCATGTCCGGGCCGTGCCCTGGAGCATGCGCGGTACGTATTTTACGGTGACACGCTTGTTGCCGTTCGCTATGTTGACGGCCGTGGAGTAGTGAACCAGCCAGTCCTCCGGCTTCACGGAGCCGGTGTACTTGGGCGTGTCTCTTGGGAGCGTGAACCCTTTGGGAAAGGGCTCGTCTCGAATGCGGGGCCCGAAACAAGGCGGACCCAACTCGTCTTCTTCTTCCAGTGCCAGGGATCGGTGAAGTCGGTCGATCCGGTGGCGGGCGTCGTTTTCTCCGACTCCCTCTCGGCGGCCAAGTCAGTCGCCGAGAGTCGGATGGTCAACAGGCGGCAGGGAGACTCGCCTTTCCTTGCGAGGAGGAGGAGGCGGACAGTCGTCCCGTCGTTCCACTGCTCTCGGGCGGCCGTCTTGGTCGCTCTCTATGGTAATGTGAGTCCGACTATGGCTGACAGCCGGATCCTTGTCTTTCCTTCCTCGGGCGCCGCCAGTCGGCATCCGAGACGTCGCACCTTGATCTCGGCGTGGAGGCAGGTCGTCGTTTTGTCGCTGCGGCGCCTCCGTGCGGCAGCCGGCCTCGTTCTGTGCGGCAGACGCGTCGAGGAGCCGCTAGACTCGCTCCGTCATCAGGCAGCGCTCTTCGCCCTCGAAGTTGTCCAGCTCATCCGCCGCCGCCTGGGCGGCTCGAATGTTCTCCGCAGGTGTGGCGTACACAGGGCGATTTGCCTTGAACAGGTTGGCGATGGCCACGCCGCGCTGCTGGACCGCGCCAAGGCGGCTGGGCCCAGCTGGGGCTGGCGAGCCACCCACAGCGCGATCCATCTCACGCTGGTAGGCTTCTGACAAGTGTCTCATGCTAGCCAGCTTCTTCGCGCCTTCGACGAGCTGAAGGCGGCACGCCTCCAACGTCTCCGTGTCAGCGTCTTCCGGAATGGGCGCAGTCAGGTCTTGCAGTGCCGCGCCAAGTGGGTCATGCGCTCCTCCACCGGGAGGCTCGTCATGACCGATGACGAGCACCTTGGTGACGGTGCTTCCGTCGCTCTCCACGCAAGGGAGCAACTCGTCGTAGACCACCACGTTGGTGGGGAACGTGTCGAGTGACGCAGTGTCGGAGTCGACCAGCATCGGGTCGGTGGAGCCTACAGACTCCAAGTCCACGGCAGGCTCGACGGCGATGTGGAGTTGGTCGAGGAGGCCCGCGAGGAGGCTCTCGGGGCCGCCCATGCCTGCGTTGGATGCAGGTTCGTCGGAGAGGCGAACCTCGCCGACAAGATCGGCGAGGCAGCTAGCTGCGCAGGTGATCTCAGCACCGTGCAGCGCGTCAGCGCAAACTCCGTCTGGCGTGCCGGGCTAGCTGCGCTTGCCTGGGAGGAAAAGGGTTCCCGTCCAGAGCAGGTCTCCGGATGATGGTGCACCATGCCCCACGGTGGGCGCCAAATGTCGGGGGTTGGGTGCGACATATGCCAAAGGATGGCTTATCATGGTGGGGGCGAGTAGAACGTCGCCGGTGCCTGGAAACGGGATAAGGCGAAGGCATGCACGCCGACGAATCTTACCCAGCTTCGGGGCTCTCCGGGGAGATAATACCCCTACTGCTGCTCTGCGGGGTCTCCGCATGATCACTATGGAAAAGTGTTTACACGGTTGCTCCTCGAGCTATTTCCTGGAGGTAGGAGAAGGAAAGGCTAGCTCTCTCCTTCCTATATGACCTGGTCTAGTGCGAATGGATTCCAACCCTTTGCATAGATGCCCTGGGGGTTTATATAGGCCTACCCCCCAGGGGTACAATGGTAATCTGGCTGGGTGCGGGCCCAACCATTAGTCTCTCTGGCCGCCGTCTTATCCGCCGACTCCTGGGGCCCGCCGACTGGTTCGGTATGGAGTCGATAGGCCGCGTCCACCGCGGGCGGGTCTTGCCAGCTGTAGATTACTGTAGCCGTGTATCTAATGAAGCAGGCTCGGTCATGAGGTCGTGGCGACAGCTCCGCCGTCTGGCGGGCGATCACTATGGCCACTACCTGTCGCGTCTGATTAATGGCGCGTGGGGCCGTGGGAGGGGCCGGCCGACTCCTGGTGGCCGACTCCCATCCGGGCTGACTGGTGGCGCTCTCGCCGTCTTTCGTACGCCCGCCGACTGGTGGGACCCATCATCCTTGGGTCGTACCGGCAGGCCGTCGTGGGCAAAGACTCCACCCTCTAGGGCTGATGTCAGGGCCGGCATGGCAATAGTGTCGCGCCGCGCGGAGATCTCTGCGGGTACGGTGTACTGTAGCCACGCCTGCCCTTGGAAAAGGGGTTGGAGTGGACCTTACTATGGCCACTCCCCGTCCCGTCCCTCTTTATGAGGGCATGGGGGTTGTTGGTGTCGCGGGCCGACTCCCCAAGGCCGGCTTCTCTAGAAGTCGCCAGTCAGGAGTCGGCTTATCCTGAAGTCCTCCCTGGGACGCGGCCGCGAGTGGGCAGTCGGCCGCCTTGCCGCCGACTCTCAGAGGGCGGCTCTTCGTCCTGGGGTCTCGAGGGGCGCAGTCTGCCTCAATGTCTTGAAAGGTTCTGGGCCTGGGTTAGCCTACCCATGGCCCATTACTCCGACACGGCCTGTTTGAACACCTAGCATTCTCTGTTGGTGTGGTTGGCTGGTTTATCGGGGGTGCCATAAATTTGGCACGAGCGATCGAGTATGCGGTCCAAACTGGACTGGCCCGGATTGCTTCTTTTGAACGGCTTTTTCCGCTGACCGGATTTAGAGCCACTGAATCCGGCATTGACTGCCATGTCTTCGGCGTTGTCACCGTTGTTGCGGCGCTTGTGTCTGTTGCGACGTGGCTTGCCGTTGCTACCTCTGGCATCTGAATTGCCAGGATTTCTTGATGTGTTGTTGCTGCGAGCCAGCCAGCTGTGCTCGCCCGCACAAAAGCGGGTCATGAGTGTCGTGAGGGCTGCCATGGACTTCGGCTTCTCTTGGACGAGGTGTCGGGCGAGCCACTCGTCATGGATGTTATGCTTAAATGCCGCTAAGGCCTCGACATCTGGACAATCGACAATTTGGTTCTTTTTAGTTAGGAACCGAGTCTAGAATTTCCTGGCTGACTCCCCGCCTTCCTCCACATCAAGCCCCACTTCGGCCTATGGCTGAAGACCTTCAACGTGAAACCGAAGGTGGTGGTAGGCCAGCAAGCGGAGTGCGGAGGCGCCATGGTGGGCAAAATTCCCTATGTCACCTGGCTCAAAGGCTCCTAGGTGGAGACCATGAAAGGGTGGCAATCGGGGTGGTTCTACATCACCGAGCCACGCGACACCAACTGGGTGGCGGCCCCCGAATTTCGATCCGGCATCCCCACGCGGCTCACCTCCTGGAAAGAGAAGGGCCTATCATGGGGTTCATAGGTAGAGCTGATCGGACTCCAGAACTGTGTTAAAAACATGATAAGCAAGAAAATCAAGCTTGTTAACGTGGTCCAGGTCATGCTCTTCCGCCGGATCCTTCCATGTCAAAGACGGGCATTCAATATGTGGAAGTTCGACCCAGCCAAGCACCAGACGCTGCGATAGCTTTTCGAAACGACGCAGAAAGACGTCTAGAAGGTGCTGTTCAAGGCCGTCGAGGTACCTCCTTCCCTTACCGAGGATCGCGGACTCAGCGCAAAGCGCCCTGCCAATCCGGTAAGCTCTTTATATCTCATAAGATATTCCTTTCCCTAGTATAATCATGTGAGGGATCTGAGCCTCCATGCCATTTTAACAGGACTGGGTAGCGACAGCGGAGCGGATCGATTGTCCGACCCCATTGCCCGAAGATCCAGCAAGGGCTCTCTTAACGGAGATGTTGGTTCCAGCGCCCTATGAGGCGCCGGAAAAGAAGGCCAAGAAGAAGGCCGCGGGGACCAGGAAAGGTCTCCGGCGCAAGGTTGTATTGGACTCATCGTCCGAAAACACCGAGGCACACTCCTCCCACGAAAACGAGGAGGAGGAAGAGGAAAGTTCTCTCCCCCCCAACTGGGGAGGACAAGAAAAGGAAGGCCGCCCCATCTGGGGAGGCCGAAGGGTCCAAGAAGGGAAGGACCCTCCTTCCGGACCACTCCACAACAGCCGCTTACAGCGACGAGGAGTGGTTGCCCAGGGACAAGCCCCTGGCGAAGTCGTAAGTATCCGGATACTATAATAGTTCTGGTATGTTTTGTTTTATTGCTTCTTATCGTGTCAAACATGATCATGCAGTCCATCCAAAGCCCGTATCAACGTGTCTTCTTTGGATGAGTCTTTGGGCCAGTCGGCGATGAACAACGATTCACTCCCGACAGCCACCTCCCCCTGGCTCACAGACAACATCGAGGTGTTGTCTCAAAGGGCATCGGACCGAGGCGACATCCCAGATGCCGGGCGCGTGGGGGGTAAGACTCCCATGGGTTCTAATGACGGGGGCCGCAACAAGTTTGGCCCCCAGCCGGATACTGCACTGGACACTCCAGTGGTTCCGAATTCTGTCAGGCGACCCCTCGCTAAGGGGGGTGAGCCATCTGTGCTGATGGCCTTTGTACATCCAGAGGCATTAGAAAACTTGCTGGAAGCGCTTCCCAGCGCTTCCATTGACGAAGAGCACCGCACTATCATGAGTGCGGTGGTTGAGAAGGTTCGGTCTGCCAAAAGCGGATTGACCGAAGCTTGTGCCAGCCTCCTAATAGGCTTTGAGGTAAGTAATGGAATTATGAGAAAATATCACATCATAGACAGTAGCCCCTGATGCTCTGTTTGGTGTTCGCTAAAAAAGGCCGAAGAGAGGATCAAATAACAATCACAGGAGTCTAATCAGAATATGTCTATGTGAATAAGCAGGCTTCACTGCTGGCCGCTGCCGCTCGTACTGCGGAGGTCTTCGGACTGAAGCGGGACTTTGAGTGGTCCGAGGAAGAGCTCGGCCTTACCAAGAGGCAGCTCGAAGAGAACAGAGGTAAGTGATACCCTGTCTGTATATTGATAAAGAAAAAAGTGGTTATTAGATCATAGGATGATCATGAATTTTGCTAGGGGCCATGACCGAAGTGGCGGCCCTGAAGAAGGCGATGTCCAAGGCCGAAGACAGAGCGGCCCAGGAGCGCATCGAGCGCGAGAAGCAAGAGGCCCGAGACGGCGAGGTTCAGCAAGAGCTTCAGGATTTTGTCAAAAAATATGAGTCCTTGGAGCGTGACTCTAAGACGCAGGGGTCCGAGCTTGCGAATGCCCTCGAGAACGCACAAAATGCCAAGGCCGAAGCTCAAAAGGCCCTCCAGGAGATTCAAGCAGTCAAGAAGATAGCAGCGGGTAAGGCACTCATTATGTAAAGCAAGCATGTGAAGGAAACTTTCCTTTTACTTACCCGAATTCGGAGCTCTCCAGGAGTGTTCGCAGATCTACCTAGCAGCGTATCGGATGCCGCGGAGTTCTATCGGGCTGAGGAAGGGAGCTCGACGGAAAAGTTGTTCTGGTCTCAATATACCGGGACCGAACATCCGATGCCCTTGAGCGACTAGCTGAAGCAATTGGTCGAGCTTCACAAGGCGTCCGAACTAGCCATGAAGGGTCTCATACTCCAGATGTGGCCTGGCGAGCCCCTGCCTGGCAGCTACTTCGGCCTGGTAAAGCGGCTTGTGAATGCCTGCCCATGGTTTGAAGTCATAAAGCGGTCCGTCTGTATTGAAGGTGCGGGCAAGGGCCTTTGCCCGTGCGAAAGTGCACTGGGCGAAGATGGACGCCAAGAAGCTGCTGAAGGAGGGGCCACCGGAGGGCAAGGAGCATCACCACCCTGAAAAGTATTATGACAGTGTCCTGAAGGGTGCCTGCCTTGTGGCGGAGGAATGTGCTAAGGATGTAATATTTGAATGAATGTACTCATGTGATCCTGTAATATGAAAACGAGTTCATGTGTGCTATATAACGCTTGTCGATTTAAAATATTACCTTCTGTGCGGCCGTTTATAAAATCTGAGAGTTGGCCAGTCGTCGGCTTCTGCCCCCATGTAACTAGTACTGACGTGTTCGGGATAAATCTTAAACACTCTTTATCCAAAAAAATTGGTCCTTTAAGGAGGTTTTTAGCGCATCGAACAAGGCAATCGGACTATACAACTTTATCACTCTCACTTAGCCATAGAAGTCTAAAATTTTAAATTTTGGCGAAGCCCCTAGTATTCGGAAGGCTGAACTTGGGGCGCTATATACGCCTAAATCATACAAGGCCGATTCCTCGCCCAAAGCGGAAGAAATCTTTAAGGATTTGAGACCTCTCGAATAGCGACCAGCTCTCGCCGCATCATGACAGTCAGTTTTCGGCTTTCTCTACTGAGGTGCTCGTCCGGAAGAACCGGGACACAATCGCAGTAGTTCTCCTAGTGCTACCTTAGCCGATATAGCGGAACGTAAGGTACCAAAACATGGGAGCCGGGCAAACCCAACTATTGACCCAAGACATGATTCGGAGCTGATGCATATAATGCTATAAGTTCGGGGTGCCGCACTATCGAAAGTGTTCGGACTTTTCTTGCCGTGTTATGGGGTACACTGAAGCCCCTGGCGCACTGGATGTACCAGAATGTACAGTTGCAGTTTGTCGTAAATGAGCAGACAGGGAAAAGGATGAAGGAAGGCAATAATAAGCTAACACTGTGCATTGTTATTTAAATGATACGTCAAAGCGTATGTATACAAGTAGTGCAATAAGCAAAAATAGGACTATTTGACATGTCCTATCCAAGGGCAGGCTGCGTGTGGGTATGTAAAATAGGTATAGCGATCGTTATCAGAGACCACCTGGGGATTCCCTTGTACGTCAAAGCTTCTTGCTTCCTTGGTGTTTCCTTCCCGTGATGGGTCCGATAATCAGGGTATCGGAGAGGGCCTTCAGAGAATAGGGTCCTGAAAGGAAGAAAATGGTAAAGATATATGGGTCCTGAGGCGGTTGAGCCGCATTGTGGGCCGTGCCATACCCGTGCCTCCACCTATGCCCATGGTATCTTGAGTGTGTAATTATGGACGCATGATGCAAATTTCGCCGCTTGACTGGGACTAGGACGGATGCCGGATTGCTAGGCGAGCTCAGAACGTGCCTGGCGATCCTGTTGTAGGGTACTCCGGACTCGCTTGAAGGTCTCCAGGGGCTTTATCACCGAATTGGCGGTTTGCCTCAGAAGGCTGCTTTGTACTTCTGCTGCGAGGGCCGCAGTGTGCTCCTCCATATGGAGCGAGCGTTCTGTGTTTCCATTAACTATTATAACCCTGCGAGGTCCTGGCATTTTGAGCTTGAGGTATGCATAATGCGGTACCGCATTGAATCTGGCGAATGCAGTTCGTCCGAGCAGTGCGTGATAGCCACTGCAGAAGGGGACGATATCGAAGATCACCTCCTCGCTTTGGAAGTTGTTCGGGGATCCGAAGACCACTTCCAGTGTGATTGAGCCCGTGCAACAGGCCTCTACACCTGGTATGGCACCTTTAAAGGTGGTTTTTGTGGGTTTGATCCTCGAGGGGTCGATACCCATTTTGCACACTGTATCCTGATAGAGCAGGTTCATGCTGCTGCCACCGTCCATAAGGACTCGAGTGAGGTGAAATCCGTCGATGATGGGGTCAAGGACCAATGCGGCAGAACCGCCATGATGGATACTGGTAGGGTGGTCCCTGCGATCGTAAGTGATCGAACAAGAAGACCATGGGTTGAACTTTGGGCCGACTGGCTCCATCGCGTAGACGTCCCTTAGTGCATGCTTCCGTTCCCGCTTGGGAATATGGGTTGCGTATATCATGTTCACTGTTTTCACTTGGGGAGGAAATTTCTTCTGTCCTCCTGTGTTCGGCGGCCGGGGCTCCTCCTCGTCGTCGGTATGCAGCTCCTTTTCGTTGTTTTCAGCATTCAACTTGCCGGCCTGTCGGGGGTTGGGTGCGACATATGCCAAAGGATGGCTTATCATGGTGGGGGCGAGTAGAACGTTGCCAGTGCCTGGAAACGGGATAAGGCGAAGGCATGCACGCCGGCGAATCTTACCCAGCTTCGGGGCTCTCCGGGGAGATAATACCCCTACTGCTGCTCTGCGGGGTCTCTGCATGATCACTATGGCGAAGTGTTTACACGGTTGCTCCTCGAGCTGTTTCTTGGAGGTAGGAGAAGGCAAGGCTAGCTCTCTCCTTCCTATATGACATGGTCTAGTGCTAATGGATTCCAACCCTCTGCATGGATGCCCTGGGGGGTTTATATAGGCCTACCCCAAGGGGTACAATGGTAATCCGGCTGGGCACGGGCCCAGCCGTCAGTCTCTTTGGCCGTCGTCTTATCCGCCGACTCCTGGGGCCCGCCGACTGGCTCGGTATGGAGCCGACAGGCCGCGTCCACCGCGGGCGGGTCTTGCCGGCTGTGGATTACTGTAGCCGTGTCTCTAATGACGCAGGCTCGGTCATGAGGTCGTGGCGACAGCTCCGCCGTCTAGCGGGTGATCACTGTGGCCACTACCTGTCGTGTCTGATTAATGGCGCGTGGGGCCCGTGGGAGGTGTTGGCCGACTCCTGGTGGCCGACTCCCATCCGGGCCGACTGGTGGCGCTCTCGCCGTCTTTCGTACGCCCGCCGACTGGTGGCACCCATCATCCCTGGGTCGTACCAGCAGGCCGTCGTGGGCACAGGACTCCGCCCTCTAGGGCTGACATCAGGGCCGGCATGGCAATAGTGTCGCGCCGCACGGAGATCTCTGTGGGTACGGCGTACTGTAGCCACGCCTGCCCTTGGAAAAGGGGTGGGAGTGGACCTTACTATGGCCACTCCCCGTCCCGTCCCTCTTTATGAGGGCATGGGGGTTGTTGGCGTCGCGGGCCGACTCCCCAAGGCCGGCTTCTCTAGAAGTCGCCAGTCAGGAGTCGGCTTATCCTGAAGTCGTCCCTGGGACGCGGCCGCGAGTGGGCAGTCGGCCGCCTCGCCGCCGACTCTCAGAGGGCGGCTCTTCGTCCTGGGGTCTCGAGGGGTGCAGTCTGCCTCAATGTCTTGAAAGGTTCTGGGCCTGGGTTAGCCTTCCCGTGGCCCATTACTCCGACACGGCCTGTTTGAACACCTAGCATTCTCTGTTGGTGTGGTTGGCTGGTTTATCGGGGGTGCCATGAATTTGGCACGAGCGATCGAGTATGCGGTCCAAACTGGACTGGCCCGGATTGCTTCTTTTGAACGGCTTTTTCCGCTGACCGGATTTAGAGCCACTGAGTCCGGCATTGACTGCCGTGTCTTCAGCGTTGTCACCGTTGTTGCGGCGCTTGTGTCTGTTGTGACGTGGCTTGCCGTTGCTACCTCTGGCATATGAATTGCCAGGATTTCTTGATGTGTTGTTGCTGCGAGCCAGCCAGCTGTCCTCGCTCGCACAAAAGTGGGTCATGAGTGTCGTGAGGGCTGCCATGGACTTCGGCTTCTCTTGGACGAGGTGTCGGGCGAGCCACTCGTCATGGATGTTATGCTTAAATGCCGCTAAGGCCTCGACATCTGGACAATCGACAATTTGGTTCTTTTTAGTTAGGAACTGAGTCTAGAATTTCCTGGCTGACTCCCCGCGCTGTTGGGTTATGTGACTCAAGTCATCCGCATCCGGTAGTCGCACATAAGTGCCCTAGAAATTGTGAAGGAATGCGTCTTCCAAGTTCTCCCAACTGCCAATGGAGTTGCCGGCAGGCTATTCAGCCAATGTCAAGCCTGTCGTTTGAGTTTTAGTGGGAGGTACTTGATGGCATGTAGATCATCACCGCGGGCCATGTGGATGTGGAGGAGGAAATCTTCAATCCATACCACGGGGTCTGTTGTACCATCATATGATTCAATGTTTACGGGTTTAAACCGTTCTGAGAATTTGTGATCCATTACTTCATCAGTGAAGCATAGGGGGTGTGCGGCGCCTCTGTGCCAGGCTATATCACGACGTAGTTCATACGAGTCTTGTCTGTTGTATTCGGCCTGGCCGGATTTGCTTTTAGTATATCCGGCGTGATGGTCGTCGTCACGCCTTGGGGCGCACCCCCGTGATCCGTAGATCGATCTTGTATGTCCTGCTTTGTTTTGTTTTCCAATACGTCTCGCAGGTCCTGCATGTAGCCCCAGGCCTTGGTGTTTTTGTTTGACTGGCGACGGGGTGCGGGCTGGACTTCGGGCTGATATGGCACTTTGTCTCGGCCACGAGGTGGCCGGTCAGCCGCGTCATACGCTGGTAGTGTAGGCTTTAATGCTTCCTCCTCGAGTTGGGGTAGCAACCTGCACTTTGGGTAACTTTTGGTTGGGCGCTCGGGTTCGTATTCCTCGGCTGCCAGGACCTCGGTCCATCTATCCGCTAGCAGATCTTGATCAGCTTGAAGCTGCTGCTGCTTTTTCTCTAGGCTTTTTGCTGTGGCTATAAGCCGGCGCTTAAAGCGCTCTTGCTCGATGGGATCCTCAGGCACGATGAATTCTTCATCGCTGAGGCTCACCTCGCCTTCGGAGAGGGGCATGTAATTGTCATCCCTTGATTCTCCGTCTGTCGCCTGTTCCTTAGGGCTTGCTTTCCCATCCTCCCGCTCGAAGCCTGGCTGGAGGGGATTGTCTTCGTCTTTGGCACTGTCCGCAGCGTTATTGTCTCTTGTGCAGGTATCGCTGCTTTTGCTATGGCGGGGCTTAGAGCGGCGTCGATGACGCTGGTGCTTAGATTGCTTCTCGAGGGGATTATCCTCCGTTGCCTTATTGCCATTGCTTTCTTTGGGGGTGTCCACCATGTATATATCGTATGATGAGGTGGCTGTCCAGCGCCCCGTGGGCGGTGGTTCCTGTTCTTCTCCTGCATCGTCGTCCATATCGTCGATGTTTTCAGAGCCGAAATCAAGCATGTCGGTTAAGTCGTCGACAGTGGCTATTAAGTGGGTGGTGGGTGGGGAACGAATTCCTTCAACGTCCACTTCCCACTCGAGCCGGACATAGTTTGGTCGAGAGTCTCCTGACAAGGAGAGAGTCCTCAATGAATCTAGCACATCACCCAAGGGCGATTGCTGAAAAATATCCATGGATGTAAAATCCATGATCGGTGCCCAATCATATTGGATAGGCACGGATGTAGGCGGTTCGCAGCCTGTGGCTGGGGACGAATCCAAGGGTCCGATAACGTAGGTCTCATAGGAGGTGAAGTCAGTATTCGGCTCTATCGCCGCTGAGTGTGCAGCCTCCGTGGCGGGGTCCATCCACCCGTCCTCGGATGGCACGATCTGCTCCGGATTGAGGGCCGGAGTAACCACAGGTGTGGTCTCCCAAACACCGTCTGATGGCAGAGCTAAGTCATGCTCGTCGTGACTGTGCGGCGCGCCTGACACAAGCTCGAATCCGTCGAAGATCAAGTCTCCGCGGATATCGGCAGTGTAGTTCAAGCTTCCAAGTCTGACCTGATGGCCAGGGGCGTAGCTATCGATCTGCTCTAGATGGCCAAGCGAGTTGGCCCGCAGTACGAAGCCGCCGAATACGAAGATCTGTCCGGGGAGAAAAACCTCACCCTGGATTGCATAGTTGCCGATGATCGAAGGAGCCATAAAGTCTTTACATGAAGGCACATTGGAACTCTCAATGAAAGCACCAATGTCGGTGTCAAAATCGGCGGATCTCAGGTAGGGGGTCCCGAACGGTGCGTCTAAGCCTGATGGTAGTAGGAGGCGGGGGACACAATGTTTACCCAGGTTCGGGCCCTCTCGATGGAGGTAATACCCTACTTCCTGCTTGATTGATCTTGATGATATGAGTATTACAAGAGTTGATCTACCACGAGATCGTAGAGGCTAAACCCCAGAAGCTAGCCTATGATTATGATTGTTGTCCTGTCCTACGGACTAAAACCTCTAGTTTATATAGACACCGGAGGGGGCTAAGGTTACACAAAGTCGGTTACAAGGGAGGAGATCTACATATCTGAATTGCCAAGCTTGCCTTCCACGAAAGGAGAGTCCCACCCGGACACGGGACGAAGTCTTCAATCTTGTATCTTCATAGTCCACTAGTCCGTCCAAAGTATATAGTCCGGCTGTCCGAGGACCCCCTAATCCAGGACTCCCTCAGTCATCGAGGATGATTTCCTCCTTAACCACTTTCGATACGGCTCTGTCGTGGAACCCCTCAAGTGTGAACCTCGAGGGTGGATCCTCTTACGTTCACCTTGATGATTACATCGAGTGGAATTCACCGGGGGTGATTCCTCGGGTTTTCCCCCTGATGTTTGGACACACGGATACTTGGACTTTACAGCTATTACTTGGAAAGGCGGGTCGACCCTGAGGGGTACCCGTGAGTGATGTGGAGACGGGTTGACCTGTAGGGTACCCGAGAGTTGAACACGAGGCATGGCCGGGCATTCTTAGCCCTTGTCGCAAGTACTCGAGATGGGGCAACTGGGTCACATCTTTTGTGAGTCTTTTGCTCGTGACCGCACTACCAACACACTAACGGTTTGGATATTTGATCCGAGGGGCCTCTGGCCTGATAGCACTAACCATCACGTGGGCATTGTATGGGCGTTCTGCGTAGTATGCATCAACCGAAGCTTAATCGACGTCAGTGACTGAGCGACGTGCGCCGGGTTGGACTGCGTAAGCTCCTACATTGTTTAAGGAGGTAGCTAGGTCTGCTCACCGGTCGTGTACGCAACGTGCAGGAGTTTCGGGGAGATGGCCCATGAACCCTGGGGGCATAGGCTTAGTCCGGCGTGCTGACCTCTCTATTAAGCCTAGGTCGGGTTGCGGCATATTGTTTGGCCGAGGCCGGGCATGACCCAGGAAAGTGTGTCCAGCCGGAGTTAATCGAGCGTGGTGGGTAAGTTGGTGCACCCCTGCAAGGAAGAAAACATCTATCGATAGCCTGTCCTACGGTAACGGACACTTGGAGTTGTATACCGTTCGATACAATTAGAACTGGATACTTGAGGTGATAACTGGATAGTATGGCCTTGGGATTGCTTTCTCGCAGGGAGTCAAGAAAGGATCTCTAGCCGAGGTTGATAACACTACTACTATTTTACATTATGTTGTTCTGTACTCTTATATATGCTGCAAGATGCTTGAAGATGCTAGTCTTTGATAGGCTAGGCTTTCCCCTTCTCTTCTGGCATTCTGTAGTTTAGTCCACAGATACAACCCATTTCCTTTGATACAGATGCATACTTAATTTAGATATGATGTAAGTCTTGCGAGTACTTTGGATGAGTACTCACGTCTGCTTTGCTACCTCTTTTCCCCCATACCGGATTGTTGCGACCAGATGACGGGTCCCAGGAGCCAGATGACACCAGTGATGACTACTACTACCCTGAGGGTGCCTACTACTACGTGACGGTCGCTGACGACCTAGAGTAGTTAGGAGGCTCCCAGGCAGGAGGCCTTGCTTTTTCGATCATAGATGCTTTTGTGCTAGCCTTCTTAAGGCAAACTTGTTTAACCTATGTCTATACTCAGATATTGTTGCTTCCGCTAAATCTTGTGTTTTCGAGCTTATGTATTTGAGCCCTCGAGGCCCCTGGCTTGTGATAAAAAGCTTGTATTATTTTAATTTGTGTCTAGAGTTGTTTCATGATAACTTCCCGTGAGTCCTTGATCTTGATCGTACAAAATTGCATGTATGATTAGTGTATGGTCAAATCGGGGGCATCATAAGTTGGTATCAGAGCCGACTGCCTGTAAGTAGCCCCCTTTCCAACTCCTTGGCCGAAGTTGAGTCTAGTCACAAAAAAAACTTTTACTAACATGGCTGTGTGTCTTACAGGCCCACGTCGCCATTGGGTGGTATTAGGATCTTTTACTCCTCGATCTTTACTCTTGGATTCTGATCTCTCTTCCATTCGGGTTAAACGAATTTACTAACTCTAACATTAGGATCCCGTGACCACGTTCACCCCAAAGTTGGATAAGCCATAGTTCTTAGAATAGTATTCTGAATAGTACACACACTATCGTGTTGACTACGAAGTGGTATCCATCGTACCTCTTTCATTATGCATGTTTCATCCTGAATGATCCTTGTCTTTGCAAATGCTCAATGCTGAACTACCCCTTGTTACATGTTAGCAGGATGGTTAGAATCACTAGTCATGGCCGTGGTGCCAACGATCCACCACCGCCTGAATTCTTTGCCGGAATGATACAACAATTTGAGCTGAATCTCTAGTTCATGGAAGGAATGATGGCTCAGTTTCCTCATCCGAATATGAATCAACAGCCAGCCCCAGTAACTTTGCAGGACTTCTTGCGTCTCAACCCAACCATCTACCGCAGCTCAACTCAGCCCCTTGATGCTGATGACTGGCTCCATGACATCACGTATGAAATGGAGTCTGCTAGTGTGGCCCCTGCTAGCTAAGTCGCCTTTGGATCATTCTTTCTGAAGTGTCCCGCTGCTCAATGGTGGGACTGCCACAGACATACCCTACCCGCGGGAACGTTCATCACTTGGCCGGATTTCCAAGATGCTTTTCGTGCCCGCTTCATTCCTTAGGGAATCATGGAGAGGAAGAAGCGAGAGTTCCGCAACCTCACCCAAGGCAACGATACTGTAGATGCTTATCAGCGGGAATTTCTGGATATGTCTCGTTATGCTAAAGAAGACATTGCAACTGATGCTCATAGGCAAGAAAAGTTCCATGATGGACTTCACCCTGATATCAAGCTAGCACTTCTCGTTCATGACTTTGCCGACTTCGCCACCTTAGTGAACAAGGCTATTCATGTTGAGACTGGTCTTCAGGAATACCAGGGATCCCTCAGGCGCAACTGTGACAGTGGCTCATCTTCAGGCCCATCAGCGCAGAAGCGTCGGATATGGATCCCCCACAACATGTACCGCCCAACTGCACCGGCACCAAGACAGTCCTATGTTGCACCTCGTTTGCCTCCTCCACCGTAGAGGTAGCCTCTTCAAGCTATACCACCCCAAGCTCCTGATCCCAACCCCAATGATGGTATATGCTTCAAGTGTGGCCTTCCAGGTTACAGCTCCAGGAACTGTCCTCAGAATCAGAACCAACTGTCTCTTCCTGCTACGGGTCATGGTAACAATCAACCCCGCAACAATAATGCCCGACCTTATGGTTGTGGCAGGCTAACAACATTGATCTGAATGAAGCTCAAGACCAGCCTGCCAATGTGGCGGGTACTCTTCTCGTTAATTCAATACCGGCTTTTGTTTTATTCGATTCAGGAGCATCACATTCATTTATGTCAGAAAAGTTTGCATACACACACGACATTCGATGCGAGCCCATGAACACTCCGATAGTGGTACGCACCCCTGCGGGCCGATGTCAAACTAGCATGATTGGTCGTGACATTCCCGTTGAGATTGAAGGGTTGGAATTCCTTGTTTCTCCCATTATTTTGGAGTCTTCCAATATTGACCTCATTCTGGGAATGGAATGGTTGAAAGTGCATACTGCTTCTATCGTTTGCGCCACCAAGGTTGTTCACCTCCTACATCCTTCCAATGAGATAGTAAGCTACCATGCTCAACTTGTTCAAAACGCTGAAGCACGACTTTATGTCTTGAATGCGTTGAACGCAACACCTCTTGAGGGAATTGAAAAGATTCCATTTGTTCGCGACTTCCTAGACGTCTTTCTAGA
Organism: Triticum urartu; assembly: GCF_003073215.2. Classification (NCBI taxonomy): domain Eukaryota; kingdom Viridiplantae; phylum Streptophyta; class Magnoliopsida; order Poales; family Poaceae; genus Triticum; species Triticum urartu. Next base: position 73,310,524 of record NC_053022.1, on the reverse strand, counting down.
AGAACTTCCAGGAATACCTCCTGCTCGGGCTGTCGAGTTCGTCATCGACTTGAAACCAGGCACTGTTCCTATTGCCAAACGACCCTCCAAGATGCCGCCTCATGAGCTCCTTGAACTTAAGGAGGAAATCGATAAATCTCTCTTCGCAGTGGATTTATTCGTCCAAGTTCCTTAGCTTGGGGAGCACCTTCTCTCTTTGTAAAGAAGAAGGATGGAACGAATCATTTGGTCCAAGACTATCGTCCTATCAACCAAGCTACAATTCAGAACAAATATCCCCTTCCTAGGATCAATGATCTGTATGATCAACAGGCTGGTTCATCGATATTCTCTAAACTCGACTTGAGGTTGGGTTACCACTAGATCCGTGTTCGTGAAGAGGATATTCCAAAGACCGCATTCGTCACTCGTTATGGTTCTTACGAGTACACCATCATGTCTTTTGGCTTGACCAATGCTCCAGCCACATTCTCTCGTCTGATGAACTACATATTCATGGATTACCTCGACAACTTCGTCGTAGTTTATCTGGATGATATCCTGGTATATTCGAAGAACATGCTGAACATCTTTGACTTGTTCTAGAGAAGCTTCGAGAACATCAACTTTATGCCAAGTATTCCAAGTGCGAATTCTGGCTTCCTGAAGTAACCTACCTTGGGCATGTCATCTCCAAGGATAGTGTTGACATGAACCCAGAGCGAGTGCAGGCTATTCTTGACTGGACCCCTCCGAAGACTGTCAAGCAAGTCAGAAGCTTTCTCGGACTAGCCAGCTATTATCGCCACTTTGTCGAGAACTTTTCCAAGATCGCCAAGCCACTGACCAATCTACTACACAAGGGCATTAAGTTTGATTGGACTGAGAAGTGTCAGGAAAGTTTCCAGGAACTCAAGGATAAGATAACATCTACCCCAGTGCTTGCTCCCCCTGATTCTCGCAAGGACTTTGTCATCTATTGCGACGCTTCACGTCAAGGATTAGGTTGTGTCCTAATGCAAGAGCGCAGAGTGATTGCTTATGCCTGCCGTCAAGTGCGTCCTCATGAAGAAAACTACCCAGTTCACGACCTCGAGCTTGCTGTTGTTATCTATGCACTAAAGTTATGGCGATAGTACCTTCTTGGTAATCATTGCGAGATCTTCATTGATCATCAGAGTCTGAAGTATTTGTTTACTCAGCCAGATCTGAACCTCCGTCAACAGCGATGGATGGAAGCTATTGCTAACTACAACTGCGGTATATCCTATACCCCTGGTAAGGCTAATGTCATGGCCGATGCTCTGAGCCGTAAATCTTATTGCAACAATCATATGCTCTACAAATCCCAACCCCGCCTTTATGAAGAGCTATGCAAGCTGAACCTTCAACTAGTTCCATAGGGTTCTCTGAATAACGTTCTCCTGGAACCAACTCTTCTGAAAGCTATTAAGTCTGCTCAAGCCAAAGATACTCATGTTGATCTGATGAAAAAGGATCTTGCCTTAGAGAAATCAAGAGATTTCTCACTTGGTGAAGACGGAACCTTGTACTTCAGAGATCGCATTGTAGTACCCCGGTTCGAGCTTATGACAGAGAAGGTGATGAAAGAAGTGCATGACACCCCTCTCTCTATTCATCCGGGAAGTAACAAGATGTACTTAGACATTCGTCAGAAGTATTGGTGGTCCAAGATGAAGCAAGATATTGCTCGATATATCGAAGAATGTGACGTTTGTCATCGCGTCAAAGCAGAACATCGGAAACTGGCTGGACTTCTACATCCACTTCTGATTCCTGAATGGAAATGGGATAAGATTCAGATGGACTTTGTCACTGGCCTTCCCAAGTCTCAGAAGGGTAACGATGATATCTTTGTCGTCATCGACCAATTCTCAAAAGTCATGCACTTTCTGCCAGTCAAGGAGACTATCACTGCTAGTCAATTAGCAAACTTGTATATCTCCATAATTGTGTCACTCCATGGCATTTCGAAGGAGACTAGTTCAGACCATGGCTGTATTTTCACTTCAAAGTTCTGGGATAGTTTCCAAGAGGCAATGGGAACTCATATTACCTGGAGCACTACTTATCATCCCCAATCCCAAGGCCAAGTCGAGCGAGTCAATCAAGTTCTTGAAGACATGCTTCGGGCTTGCGTTATTTCTTTCGGCAAGAAGTGGGATGAATCTCTCCCTTATGTAGAGTTCTCTTATAACAACAGCTATTAAGCCAGCTTGAATATGTCACCCTTCGAAGTGCTTTATGGACGTAAGTGTCGAACCCCTCTGAATTGGTCAGAAACTGGGGAACGGACACTCATTGGTCCAGACATTATTCAACAAGCTGAAAAGCAGGTTTGCATTGTCCGGGATAATCTCAAGGCGGCCCAGTCCCGTCAGAAGAGCAACTATGACCGGAAACACTGGGGTTCAACTTATCAACCTGGTGAACAAGTTTATTTGCGTGTCACTCCTTTGAGAGGCACTCATCAGTTCGGAGTCAAGGGCAAGCTAGCTCCTCGCTACATTGGTCCCTTCCGTATTCGCGCCCGTCGTGGACTGGTGGCTTATCAACTGGAGTTGCCACCTCAGTTCTCTCACGTCCATCACGTCTTCCACGTGTCACAACTTCGTCGTTGCTTCAAGGACCTGGAACGTGAAGTGGATCCGGAATTGATTGAAGTTCAAGATGATCTCACATACAAAGAGCATCTGATACGTCTCCAACGTATCTATAATTTTTGATTGCCTCATGCTATATTATCCTCTGTTTTGGATGTTTATGGGCTTTATTATACACTTTTATACCATTTTTGGGACTAACCTATTAACCCAGAGCCCAGTGCCAGTTTCTGTTTTTTTCCTTGGTTTATAGTATCGCAGAAAAGGAAAATCAAACGGAGTCCAATTGACCTGAAACTTCACGGAACTTATTTTTGGAAGGAAAGCAACCTGGGAGACTTGGAGTACACATAAGGGAAGCTTCGAGGAGGCCACGAGGTAGGGGGCGCGCCCTCCACCCTTGTGGGCCCCTCGTGCCCCCCTGACGTATTTCTTCCGCCTATATATCTCCATATACCCTAAAAACATCGAGGAGCACAATAGATCGGGAGTTCCGATGCCAGAAGCCTCCGTAGCCACTGAAAGCCAATCTAGACCCGTTTTGGCACCCTGTCGGAGGGGGAATCCTTCTCCGGTGGCCATCTTCATCATCCCGATGCTCTCCATGACGAGGAGGGAGTAGTTCTCTCTCGGGGCTGAGGGTATGTATCAGTAGCTATGTGTTTGATCTCTCTCTCTCTCTCTCGTGTTCTTGATTTGGCACGATCTTGATGTATCGCGAGCTTTGCTATTATAGTTGGATCTTATGTTTCTCCTCCCCCTCTTCTCTCTTGTAATGAATTGAGTTTCCCCTTTGAAGTTATCTTATCGAATTGAGTCTTTAAAGATTTGAGAACACTTGATGTATGTCTTGCCGTGCGTATCTGTGGTGACAATGGGATACCACGTGATTCACTTGATGTATGTTTTGGTGATCAACTTGCGGGTTCCGCCCATGAACCTATGCACAGGGGTTGGCACACATTTTCGTCGTGATTCTCTGGTAGAACTTTGGGGCACTCTTTGAGGTTCTATGTGTTGGTTGAATAGATGAATCTGAGATTGTGTGATGCATATCGTATAATCATACCCATGGATACTTGAGGTGACATTGGAGTATCTAGGTGACATTAGGGTTTTGGTTGATTTGTGTCTTAAGGTGTTATTCTAGTACGAACTCTAGGGCTGTTTGTGACACATATAGGAATAGCCCAACGGATTGATTGGAAAGAATAACTTTGAGGTGGTTTCGTACCCTACCATAATCTCTTCGTTTGTTCTCCGCTATTAGTGACTTTGGAGTGACTCTTTGTTCCATGTTGAGGGATAGTTATGTGATCCAATTATGTTATTATTGTTGAGAGGACTTGCACTAGTGAAAGTATGAACCCTAGGCCTTGTTTCAACACATTGCAATACCGTTTACACTCACTTTTATCATTTGTTACATTGCTGTTTTTATATTTTCAGATTACAAAAACCTTTATCTACCATCCATATACCACTTGTATCACCATCTCTTCGCCGAACTAGTGCACCTATACAATTTACCATTGTATTGGGTGTGTTGGGGACACAAGAGACTCTTTGTTATTTGGTTGCAGCGTTGCTTGAGAGAGACCATCTTCATCCTACGCCTCCTAAGGATTGATATACCTTAGGTCATCCACTTGAGGGAAATTTGCTACTGTCATACAAACCTCTGCACTTGGAGGCCAAACAACGTCTACAAGAAGAAGGTTGTGTAGTAGACATCAAGCTCTTTTCTGGCGCCGTTGCCGGGGAGGTTAGCACTTGAAGGTATATCTTTAGATCTTGCAATTGAGTCTTTTAGTTTCTTGTTTTATCACTAGTTTAGTTTATAAAAGAAAACTATAAAAAATGGAATTGAGTTTGTCTCATATGCTTCACCTTTTTAATATCTTTCGTGAGTATGATGGAAAGGATAATTGTGCTCAAGTGCTAGAAGAAGAAATCTATAAAATGTTTGGCACTAAATATTTGAATGATGAGCATGATTGCAATGTTGTTAGTATGAATTCCTTGAATATCCATGATGCTAATGATATGCAAAGCCACAAGCTTGGGGAAGCTATGTTTGATGAAGATGATATTTTTTGTCCCCCAAGTTTTGATGAGCAGATTTATTATGATGAAAGCATGCCTCCTATCTATGATGATTATTGTGATGACACGTATGCTTTAAAGAATAATAATAACAATGAAACTTGTCATCTTGATTTCAATTTTCAATCCCATGATAGTTACTTTGTTGAGTTTGTTCCCACTACTATTAATGAGAAGAATTTTGCTTGTGTGGAGAGTAATAAAATTTCTATGCTTATAGATCATGAAAAGAATGCTTTAGGTGCTGGTTATATTGTTGAATTCATTCATTATGCTACTAAAAATTATTATGAAGGAGGAATATATGCTTTTAGTAATTGCAATAATATCAAGTTTCCTCCCTATGTGCTTAAAATTTTGGAGTTATGCTTGTTTTACCTTCCTATGCTAGTTGATTATTGTTCCCATAAGTTGTTTGCTCACAAAATCCCTATGCATAGGAAGTGGGTTAGAATTAAATGTGCTAGTCATATTATTCATGATGCTCTCTTTATGTTTCAATTCTTATCTTTTATGTGAGCATCATTGAAACCATCATGCCTAGCTAGGGGCGTTAAACGATAGCGCTTGTTGGGAGACAACCCAACTTTATTTTTGTTCCTGTTTAGTAATAAATAATTCATATAGCCTCTGTTTATATGTGGTTTTATGCTTTTAATTAGTGTTTGTGCCAAGTAGAACCTTTGGGAAGACTTGGGGAAAGTCTTGTTGATCATGCTGTAAAAAACAGAAACTTTAAGGCTCATGAGAATTGCTGCCATTTTTATTTGGAGAGTGCTATTTAGTTAATTATTTTTGAAGATGATTAATATAAAAATTCCTCAGGTCCAGCAATTTATTTGAGAATTTTATGAGTTCCATAAGTATACGTTTGATCCAGATTACTACAGACTGTTCTGTTTTTGACAGATTCTGTTTTTCATGTGTTGTTTACTTATTTTGATGAATCTATGGCTAGTAAAAGAGTTTATAAACCATAGAGAAGTTGGAATACAGTAGGTTTAACACCAATATAAATAAAGAATGAGTTAATTACAGTACCTTGAAGTGGTGATTTATTTTCTTGTACTAACGGAGCTTACGAGTTTTCTGTTAAGTTTTGTGTTGTGAAGTTTTCAAGTTTTGGGTAAGGATTCGATGGACTATGGAATAAGGAGTGGCAAGAGCCTAAGCTTGGGGATGGCCAAGGCACCCCAAGGTAATATTCAAGGACAACCAAAAGCCTAAGCTTGGGGATGCCCCGGAAGGCATCCCCTCTTTCGTCTTCGTTCATCGGTAACTTTACTTGGAGCTATATTTTTATTCACCACATGAAAAGTGTTTTGCTTGGAGCGTCAATTTATTTTGTTAATATTTTCTTTATGTTATTTAGAACAATGTTTTGCATCTTTTATTTCAATAAAAGTGGCATTGATAGTCTTTAATATGCCTATTTTAGAAGTCAACATGTTGCTGTTTGAAAACAGAAAGTTTACCGCTGTTGCAATAATTCCCTAGAAAATTCACAATGTGATAAAATTTTGAAACCTTTTGCATATTAAGATCTGATAAATTTACTACAGTGGGAATTTTATTTCATAATTTTTGGAGCTAGGGAAGTATGGATTTTGCTGCATTTTTTACTGACTGTCCTGTTTAGGCAGATTGCTGTTATGTTTGCATATGTTTGCTTCTTTAATGATTCTATTTGAGGATAGGACTATTAAATATGCGGAGGCATTTAGTATGCAATGTTTAATAATAATTTTAGTGATTTGCTACAGTAGAGTATGATAAGGTTTTTGCAATGATTTATACTAACTTATCTCATGAGTCCTTGTTGAGTTTTGTGTGGATGAAGCTTTTGCGATTTAGGGAGACCGTGATATGAGAGGAATTAAGGAGACACAAAAGCTCAAGATTGGGGATGCCCGAGGCATCCCAAGATAATATTTCAAGAAGTCTCAAGAATCTAAGCTTGGGTATTCCCTGGTTGGCATCCCACCTTTCTTCTTCAACAACTATCAGTTAGTTTCGGTTGATCCTAAGTTTTTGCTTCTTCACATGATGCTTGCCATTCTTAGAATGCCATTTTCTTTTGTTTTGCTTGCTGTTTTAATAAAGTATCAAGATCTTAAATTCTTAAATGTTAGACAGTCTTCACATAGTTGCATAATTATTCAACTACTCATTGATCTTCACTTATACTTTCGGAGTAGTTTGTTGTTGCTCTAGTGCTTCACTTCTATCTTTTAGAGGATGGTGGTAGTTTTATTTTGAAGAAATAGATGAACTCTCATACTTCACTTAGATTATTTTGAGAGTCTTAAATAGCATGGTAATTTTCTTAAAATCCTAATATGTTAGGTATTCAAGATTAGTAAAATCTTCTTATGAGTGTTTTGAATACTAGGAGAAGTTTGATGCTTGATGATTGTTTTGAGATATGGTGGTAATAATATCAAAGTCGTGCTAGTTGAGTAGTTGTGAAATTGAGAAATGCTTGTGTTGAATTTTGCAAGTCCCATAGCATGCACGTATGGTAAACTTTATGTAACAATTTTGAAACATGAAGTGTTATTTGATTGTCTTCCTTATGAGTGGCGGTCGGGGACGAGCAATGGTCTTTTCCTACCAATCTATCCCCCTAGGAGCATGCGCGTAGTACCGAGGTTTTTGATGACTTGTAGATTTTTGCAATAAGTATGTGAATTCTTTATGACTAATCTTGAGTCCATGGATTATACGCACTCTCACCCTTCCATCATTGCTAGCCTCTTCGGTACTGTGCATTGCCCTTTCTCACATTGATAGTTGGTGCAAACTTCGCCGGTGCATCCAAACCCCGTGATATGATACACCCTTTCACACATAAACCTCCTTATATCTTCCTCAAAACAGCCACCATACCTACCTATTATGGCATTTCCATAGCCATTCTGAGATATATTGCCATGCAACTTTCCACCGTTCCGTTTATTATGACACGCATCATCATTGTCATATTGCTTTGCATGATCATGTAGCTAACATCGTATTTGTGGCAAAGCCACCTCTCATAATTCTTTCATACATGTCACTCATGCATCATCACAATCCCGGTACACTGACGGAGGCATTCATATAGAGTCATACCGTGTTCTAGTATCGAGCTATAATCATTGAGTTCTAAATAAATAGAAGTGTGACGATCATCATTTTCTAGAGCATTGTCCCAAGTGAGGAATAAAAAAAAGAGAAAGGCCATAAAAAAAGGAGAAGGCCCAAAAAAGAGAAAGGCCATAAAAAAAGAGAAGGCCCAAAAAATTAGAGAAAAAGAGAGAAGGGACAATGCTACTATCCTTTGCCACACTTGTGCTTCAAAGTAGCACCATAATCCTCATGATAGAGAGTCTCTTGTTTTATCACTTTCATATACTAGTGGGAAATTTTCATTATAGAACTTGGCTTGTATATTCCAACAATGGGCCTCCTCAAGTGCCCTAGGTCTTCGTGAGCAAGCAAGTTGGATGCACACCCACTTAGTTTCTTTTGTTGAGCTTTCATACATTTATGCTCTAGTGCATCCGTTGCATGGCAATCCTACTCCTTGCATTAACATCAATCGATGGGCATCTCCATAGCCCATTGATTAGCCTCGTTGATGTGAGACTTTCTCCTTTTTTTGTCTTCTCCACATAACCCCCATCATCATATTCAATTCCACCCATAGTGCTATGTCCATGGCTCGTGCTCATATATTGCGTGAAAGTTTATAGGCTTGAGATTACTAACGTATGAAACAATTTCTTGGCTTGTCATCAGGGTTGTGCACCATGAGAGCATTCTTGTGTGACGAAAATGGAGCATGACTAAACTATATGATTTTGTAGGGATGAACTTTCTTTGGCCATGTTATTTTGAGAAGACATAATTGCTTAGTTAGTATGCTTGAAGTATTATTGTTTCTATGCCAATATTAAACTTTTGTCTTGAATCTTATGGATCTGAATATTCATGCCACAATTAAGAAGAATTACATTGAAATTATGCCAATTAGCACTCCGCATCAAAAATTCTGTTTTTATCATTTACCTACTCGAGGACGAGCAGGAATTAAGCTTGGGGATGCTGATACGTCTCCAACGTATCTATAATTTTGGATTGCCTCATGCTATATTATCCTCTATTTTGGATGTTTATAGGCTTTATTATACACTTTTATATCATTTTTGGGACTAACCTATTAACCCAGAGCCCAGTGCCAGTTTCTGTTTTTTTCCTTGTTTTAGAGTATCGCAGAAAAGGAAAATCAAATTGAGTCCAATTGACCTAAAACTTCATGGAACTTATTTTTGGAAGGAAAGCAACCCGGGAGACTTGGAGTCTACGTAAGGGAAGCTTCTAGGAGGCCACGAGGTAGGGGGGCGCGCCCACCCCCCTGGGCGCGCCCTCCACCCTCGTGGGCCCCTCGTGGCCCCCTGGCGTATTTCTTCCGCCTATATATCTCTATATACCCTAAAACATCGAGGAGCACAATAGATCGGGAGTTCCGCCGCCAGAAGCCTCCGTAGCCACCGAAAGCCAATCTAGACCCGTTCTGGCAGCCTGCCGGAGGGGGAATCCTTCTCCGATGGCCATCTTCATCATCCCGGTGCTCTCCATGACGAGGAGGGAGTAGTTCTCCCTCGGGGCTGAGGGTATGTATCAGTAGCTATGTGTTTGATCTCTCTCTCTCGTGTTCTTGATTTGGCACGATCTTATGAGAGCCACTTATGGATTTCCAACCAAAGATGGCAATACCTAGATCTATTCTTGATTGCTATGCCTAGCTAGGGGCGTTAAACGATAGCGCTTGTTGGGAGGCAACCCAATTTTATTTTTATTCCTTGATTTTTGCTCCCGTTTAGTAATAAATAATTTATCTAGCTCTTTTTTGGTTGTGTTTTTTGTGTTTAATTAGTGTTTGTGCCAAGTAGAACCGTTGGGAAGACTTGGGGAAAGTCTTGTTGAACTTGCTGTAAAAAACAGAAACTTTAGCGCTCACGAGTACTGCTGTCATTTTTATTTGGAAAGTGCTATTTAGTTAACTCTTTTTGCAGATGATTAATAGATAAATTCCTCACGTCCAGCAATTTATTTTAGAATTTTTGGGGTTCCAGATCTTGCGCTAGCTACAGATTACTACAGACTGTTCTGTTTTTGACAGATTCTGTTTTTCGTGTGTTGTTTTTGACAGATTCTGTTTTTCATGTGTTGTTTTTGACAGATTGTTTAGGACATAATTGCTTAGTTAGTATGCCTGAAGTATTATTATTTTTATGTCAATATGAACTTTTGTCTTGAATCTTTCGGATCTGAATATTCATACCACAATTAAGAAAAATTATATTAAAATTATGCCAAGTAGCACTCCGCATCAAAAATTCTGTTTTTATCATTTACCTACTCGAGGACGAGCAGGAATTAAGCTTGGGGATGCTTGATACGTCTCCAACGTATCTATAATTTTGATTGCTCCATGCTATATTATCTACTGTTTTGGACATTATTGGGCTTTATTATCCACTTTTATATTATTTTTGGGACTAACCTATTAACCGGAGGCCCAGCCCAGAATTGCTGTTTTTTGCCTGTTTTAGGGTTTCGAAGAAAAGGAATATCAAATGGAGTCCAAATGGAATGAAACCTTCGGGAATGTGATTTTCTCAACGAACAAGACCCGGGAGACTTGGACCCTACGTCAAGAAAGAAAAGAGGAGGCCACGAGGTAGGGGGTGCGCCCACCCCCACCAGGCGCGCCCTCCACCCTCGTGGGCCCCCTGTAGCTCCACCGACGTACTCCTTCCTCCTATATATATATCCACGTACCCCCAAATGATCAGAAATGGAGCCAAAACCCTAATTCCACCGTCGTAACTTTCTGTATCCACGAGATCCCATCTTGGGGCCTGTTCCGGAGCTCTGCTAAAGGGGGGCATCGATCACGGAGGGCTTCTACATCAACACCATAGCCCTTCCGATGAAGTGTGAGTAGTTCACCTCAGACCTACGGGTCCATAGTTAGTAGCTAGATGGCTTCTTCTCTCTTTTTGGATCTCAATACAATGTTCTCCCCCTCTCTTGTGGAGATCTATTCGATGTAATCTTCTTTTTGTGGTGTGTTTGTTGAGACCGATGAATTGTGGGTTTATGATCAAGTCTATCTATGAAAAATATTTGAATCTTCTGTGAATTCTTTTATGTATGATTGGTTATTTTTGCAAGTCTCTTCGAATTATCAGTTTGGTTTGGCCTACTAGATTGATCTTTCTTGCAATGGGAGAAGTGCTTAGCTTTGGGTTCAATCTTGCGGTGTCCTTTCCCGGTGACAGTAAGGGCAGCAAGGCACATATTGTATTGTTGCTATCGAGGATAACAAGATGGGGTTTTCTTCATATTGCATGCGTCTATCCCTCTACATCATGTCATCTTGCTTAAGGCGTTACTCTGTTTTTAACTTAATACTCTAGATGCATGCTAGATAGCGGTCGATGAGTGGAGTAATAGTAGTAGATGCAGGCAGGAGTCAGTCTACTTGTCTCGGACGTGATGCCTATATACATGATCATACCTAGATATTCTCATAACTATGCGCAATTTTGTCAATTGCTCAACAGTAATTTGTTCACCCACCATAGAATACATATGCTCTCGAGAGAAGCCACTAGTGAAACCTATGGCCCCCGGGTCTATCTTTATCATATTGATCTCCTACTACTTAGTTATTTCCTTTGCTATTTACTTTGCCTTTATTTTACTTTGCATATTTTATCACAAAAATACCAAAAATATTATCTTATCATATCTACCAGATCTCACTCTCGTAAGTGGCCTTATAGGGATTGACAACCCCTATTTGCGTTGGTTGCGAGGATTTATTTGTTTTGTGCAGGTACGAGGGACTCGTGCGTAGCCTCCTACTGGATTGATACCTTGGTTCTCAAAACTGAGGGAAATATTTACGCTACTTTGCTGCGTCATCCCTTCCTCTTCGGGGAAAACCAACGCAGTGCTCAAGAGGTAGCACCCCCTCTCTGCTTCGATTTGGGCGGATGCCCGAGCGCCACCATCACCGTCGTTCGCCGTACCTAAGGCCACCATCACCCATACGCCACTCTGTCAAGTCCAGGAGCTTCGGCGTGGTCCTCCTCTTCTTCCTCGACAACAGATCGGGACCGGAAGGGACTGCCACTGTCGCAGTCTTCCTCTTCCTCCTCTACGGCCACCGCAGGACCTCGCCGTCAATCTGCAGCACCAGTCCTCCCCGAGCTCACTACCTAGTCCCCACGCTCCCGCGGTGAGCTCCTGTGCCGAACGCGCCCTTCCCTACCCCCCTCTAGTCGCCCGTAGCCGCTGCTCTGCTAGAACCCGCACGCACCGCCGCCGATGAGCTCGCCGCCGTGGCCTTCACCACTGTAACGCGCGGCTGAGCTTCACATCGAGCTCTGGCCATTCCCAGGCCCAAACGTTGGTAGCGCGATCCCCGTCCACGCCCGAACTGCCGTCCACCGCGCTCATCGCTGGCGATGTTCCAGCTATTCCCAGGCCCAAACATTGGTAGCATTCAACGCACGATATCATCAGCTTCCGAACATGCCCGACCATGGCTCAAATGATGCGCCGTAGCGCGATTCCGGCCGTCTCTGGCATTCGGCCGCCGCGAATGGTCTCACCGGCATTGCTCCGGCAACGATGCTGACCTGACACCAGTGGGGCCTGCCTCTGGGTCCCTACCCATGGGCCGCTGGACCCAGTTGACCACGTTGACCGTGGTCAACTATGCTGACTGGGCACTCAGTGCCACTGACACGCAGGCTCCACCGCTTAATCCTCTAACTAAAAAGTTTTTATAAATAAAAATAATTAGTTAACCTAATCAGTCACTGACATATGGGGCCCTACTGCTAATTAACTTTGTCAAATTAAAATAAACCCCTGTTAGCCCCACTCTCTATGACAGGTGGGACCTACAGGTCAGGTTTGACCTGGTCAGCGAGTCTGTTGACTGCTAACGTCATCAACACGCCAGGCTGACGTCATATTTATTTTCTTCTAATTTAATTAATTCCAGAAAATGTTTAAAACTCTGAAAATTCATTGAAAATAAACCGTAACTTCGATGAAAATGTTTTCTACATGAAAGTTGCTAAGAAAAAATCCAACGAATCTGAATGCTCGGTCCATTCACCTGTCACCTGCGCCTAGCATGCTGAACATGGAACCGTCCCCTCTCTTCCACCTGTCCAGAATTCGTCTAACACCGGGAATTCATCCTTGGATGTTTATCCCCTCTGTCTGCAACATGCAGTACTACATTAGGACAACCCTAGCTCTACCTATCGTCATGTAATGCTTAGTGATGCATCTGTTTGCTCTGTATTTACTATTTCTTCCCCCTCTTCTCTCCGATAGACCCTGAGACCGATGCCGCCCCTGTGATCGACTACGTCTCCGACGAGCCTTCTTCCTTTTCAACAGAGCTTCCAGGCAAGCAAACCCCCCTTGAGCATTCCGATATTGCCCATTTATTTCCCTCTTATGCTTGCATTAGAACTGCTACTGCTTTATGTGTGATCCTACTATGATGCATAGCCTGTTTTTGTTACCTTATTATTGTTACCTTACCTGCTTATTCCAAACTGCTTAGTATAGGTTGGTTAGTGATCCATCAGTGACCCCACCTTGTCCCAGTTGCCCCGCTTTATGTTCGATGACTCGACCAACGTGATCGATGTCCAGGCCCCGACACCGCACATCACAAATGACCCACAAGTATAGGGGATCTATCGTAGTCCTTTCGATAAGTAAGAGTGTCGAACCCAACGAGGAGCAGAAGGAAATGATAAGCGGTTTTCAGCAAGGTATTCTCTGCAAGCACTGAAATTATAGGTAGCAGATAGTTTTGTGATAAGGTAATTGGTAACGAGCAACAAGTAACAAAAGTAAATAAAGTGCAGCAAGGTGGCCCAATCCTTTTTGTAGCAAAGGACAAGCCTGGACAAATTCTTATATAGAGAAAAGCGCTCCCGAGGACGCATGGGAATTATCGTCAAGCTAGTTTTCATCATGTTCATATGATTCGCGTTTGGTACTTTGATAATCTGATATGTGGGTGGACCGGTGCTTGGGTGCTTTCCTTACTTGGACAAGCATCCCACTTATGATTAACCTCTAGTGCAAGCATCCTCAACTACAACAAAAGTATTAAGGTAAACCTAACCATAGGATGAAACATATGGATCCAAATGAGCCCCTTACGAAGCAACACATAAACTAGGGTTTAAGCTTCTGTCACTCTAGCAACCCATCATCTACTTATTACTTCCCAATGCCTTCCTCTAGGCCCAAATAATGGTGAAGTGTCATGTAGTCGACGTTCACATGACACCACTAGAGGAGAGACAACATACATCTCATCCCACAGGTACCAATCCTAGACTTGGAGACAAGAATTGGATACAAGAGATGAACTAGGGTTTGAGAGGAGATGGTGCTGGTGAAGATGTTGATGGAGATTGACCCCCTCCCGATGAGAGGATCATTGGTGATGACGATGGTGATGATTTCCCCCTCCCGGAGGGAAGTTTCCCCGGCAGAACAGCTCCGCCAGAGCCCTAGATTGGTTCCACCAATGTTCCGCCTCGTGGCGGCGGAGTCTCGTCTCGAAGGCTGGCTTATGATTTTTTTCTCATCGAAAGACTCCATATAGAAGAAGATGAGCATCGGAGGGCCACCAGGGGGGCGACGAGGCAGGGGGGCGCGCCGAGGGGGTAGGGCACGCCCCCACCCTTGTGGGCAGGGTGTGGCCCCCCTCCGGAACTTCTTGCGTTCAGTATTTTTTATATATTCTGAAAATGACTTCCATGAAGTTTCAGGACTTTTGGAGCTGTGCAGAATAGGTCTCTTATATTTGCTCCTTTTCCAGCCCAGAATCCCAACTACCGGCATTCTCCCTCTTTATGTAAACCTTGTAAAATAAGAGAGACTAGGCACAAGTATTGTGACATAATGTGTAATAACATCCCATAATGCAATAAATATCGATATAAAAGCATGATGCAAAATGGACATATCAACTTCCCCAAGCTTAGACCTCGCTTGTCCTCAAGCGAAAGCCAAAATCAAAAAATATGTCCACATGTTTAGAGATAGAGGTGTCGATAAAAATAAAATACGGACATGAGGGCATCATGATCATTCTTAGAACAACAACTTATATGATTATTGTCATATGATCTCTTATGCCAAAGTAACAATTCAATCACAATTTCAAGTATGAACCATAAACTTCATTGAAAACTAACAAACTATAATCTCGGTCATTGAAGCAATTGCAATTTATAATACCATAGGAAAGAGTCAATATAAGAGCTTTTCAGCAAGTCCACATACTCAAGTAGCATATAGTCTTTCACAATTGCTAACACTCACGCAATACTTATGGGTGTGGAGTTTTAATCGGAGACAGAGAAAGATAGGGGCTTATAGTTTTGCCTCCCAACGTTTTACCTCAAGGGTAATGTTAACAATAATAGTTCATGAAAACTCACATCTGATTAGCCATATATACCAGGATCTTTCCAACATGTTGTGCTTGCCAAAACATAAAATTTTAAAAAAGGAGGGGTGAAGATCACCATGACTCTTATGCAAGGTAGGAGATAAAAGTAAAAGATAGGCCCTTCGCAGAGGGAAGCAGAGGTTGTCATGCTCTTTAATGGTTGGATGCACAAAATCTTAATGCGAATGAATGTCACTTTATATTGCCACTTGTAATATGGACCTTTATTATGCAGTCTATCGCTTTTATTTCTTCCATATCACATGATCGTATAAAGCTTATTTTCTCCCACACTAACAAGTCATACATATTTAGAGGGAAATTTTTTATTACTTGCACCGATGACAACTTACTTGAGGGATCTTACTCAATCCATAGGTAGGTATGGTTGACTCTCATGGCAAAACTAGTTTAAGGGTGTTTGGAAGCACAAGTAGTATCTCTACTTGGTGCAAAGAATTTGGCTAGCATGAGGGGGAAATGCAAGCTCAATCATGTTGGATGATCCATGACAATATAATTTATCTCAGATGTAAGAAAACATAACCCATTACATTGTCTTCCTTGTCCAACATCAACTCTTTAGCATGTCATATTTTAATGAGTGCTCACAATCATAAAAGATGTCCAAGATAGTATATTTATATGTGAAGACCTCTCTTTCTTTATTACTTCCTATTAATTGCAACGATGACCAAAACTATGTTTGTCAACTCTCAACAACTTTTATTCATCATACTCTTTCTATGTGAGCTCATTACTCTCCATAAGATCCATATGATCTCTTTTATTCTTTTTATTCTTTCTCTTTTCTTCTATTCACCCAGGATCATGGAAAGATAATCAAGCCCTTGACTCTGTTGGGTTTCGTAGTAATTTCAAAAAATTTCCTACGCACACGCAAGATCATGGTGATGCATAGCAACGAGAGGGGGAGTATGATCTACATACCTAGTAGATCGACAACGGAAGCGTTTGGTTGATGTAGTCGTACGTCTCCACGATCCGACCGATCAAGCACCGAAACTACGGCACCTCCGAGTTCTAGCACACGTTAAGCTCGATGACGATCCCCGGACTCTGATCCAGCAAAGTGTCAGGGAAGAGTTCCGTCAGCACGACGGTGCGGTGACGATCTTGACGTACTACTGCTGCAGGGCTTCGCCTAAGCACCGCTACAATATTATCGAGGACTATGGTGGCTGGGGGCGCCGCACACAGCTAAGGAATAGATCACATGGATCAACTTGTGTCTCTCTGGGGTGCCCCTGCCTCTGTATATAAAGGACTAAAGGGGGGAAGGCTGGCCGGCCAAGGAGGGCGCGCCAGGAGAGTCCTACTCCCTCTCCGACAATCGGAGTGACAAATCCTAATCTCGAAATACGCCAACCCAACATGTACCTTTAGAGACACCTGTAGAGCTCCTTTATAATCACCCAGTTACGTTGTGACGTTTGGTAGCACACAAAGTGTTCCTCCGGCATACGGGAGTTGCATAATCTCATAGTCATAGGAACATGTATAAGTCATGAAGAAAGCAATAGCAACATACTAAACGATCGGGTGCTAAGCTAGTGGAATGGGTCATGTCAATCAGATCATTCACTTAATGATGTGATCTCGTTAATCAAATAACAACTACTTGTTCATGGTTAGGAAACATAACCATCTTTGATTGACGAGCTAGTCAAGTAGAGGCATACTAGTGACACTTTGTTTGTCTATGTATTCACACATGTATTATGTTTCCAGTTAATACAATTCTAGCATGAATAATAAACATTTATCATGATATAAGGAAATAAATAATAACTTTATTATTGCCTCTAGGGCATATTTCCTTCAGTCTCCCACTTGCACTAGAGTCAATAATCTAGATTACACAGTAATGATTCTAACACCCATGGAGCCTTGGTGCTGATCATGTTTTGCTCGTGGAAGAGGCTTAGTCAACGGGTCTGCAACATTCAGATCCGTATGTATCTTGCAAATCTCTATGTCTCCCATCTGGACTAGATCCCGGATGGAATTGAAGCGTCTCTTGATGTGCTTGGTTCTCTTGTGAAATCTGGATTCCTTTGCCAAGGAAATTGCACCAGTATTGTCACAAAAGATTTTCATTGGACCCGATGCACTAGGTATGACACCTAGATCGGATATGAACTCCTTCATCCAGACTCCTTCATTTGCTGCTTCCGAAGCAGCTATGTACTCCGCTTCACATGTAGATCCCACTACAACACTTTGTTTAGAA
Organism: Triticum urartu; assembly: GCF_003073215.2. Taxonomy (NCBI): domain Eukaryota; kingdom Viridiplantae; phylum Streptophyta; class Magnoliopsida; order Poales; family Poaceae; genus Triticum; species Triticum urartu. Next base: position 73,293,000 of record NC_053022.1, on the reverse strand, counting down.
CTGCACCAACTGACAGCTCCACCGTTTAATGTAAACACGTATCTGGTTTGCGATTTAGAATCGTCCGGATCAGTGTCAAAGCTTGCATCAATGTAACCTTTTACGATGAGCTCTTTGTCACCTCCATATATGAGAAACATATCCTTAGTCCTTTTCAGGTATTTCAGGATGTTCTTGACCACTGTCCAGTGATCCACTCCTGGATTACTTTGGTACCTCCCTGCTAGACTTATAGCAAGGCACACATCAGGTCTGGTACACAGCATTGCATACATGATAGATCCTATGGCTGATGCATAGGGAACATCTTTCATATTCTCTCTATCTTCTGCAGTGGTCAGGCATTGAGTCTTACTCAACTTCACACCTTGTAACACAGGCAAGAACCCTTTCTTTGCTTGATCCATTTTGAACTTCTTCAAAACTTTGTCAAGGTATGTGGTTTGTGAAAGTCCAATTAAGAATTTTGATCTATCTCTATAGATCTTAATGCCTAATATGTAAGCAGCTTCACCGAGGTCTTTCATTGAAAAACTCTTATTCAAGTATCCCTTTATGCTATCCAGAAATTCTATATCATTTCCAATTAGTAATATGTCATCTACATATAACATCATAAATGCTACAGAGCTCCCACTCACTTTCTTGTAAATACAGGCTTCTCCAAAAGTCTGTATAAAACCAAATGCTTTGATCACACTATCAAAGCGTTTATTCCAACTCCGAGAGGCTTGCACTAGTCCATAAATGGATCGCTGGAGCTTGCACACTTTGTTAGCTCCCTTTGGATCGACAAAACCTTCTGGTTGCATCATATACAACTCTTCTTCCAAAAATCCATTCAGGAATGCAGTTTTGACATCCATCTGCCAAATTTCATAATCATAAAATGCGGCAATTGCTAACATGATTCGGACAGACTTAAGCATCGCTACGGGTGAGAAGGTCTCATCGTAGTCAATCCCTTGAACTTGCCGAAAACCTTTTGCGACAAGTCGAGCTTTGTAGACAGTAATATTACCGTCAGCGTCAGTCTTCTTCTTGAAGATCCATTTATTCTCAATTGCTTGCCGATCATCGGGCAAGTCAACCAAAGTCCATACTTTGTTCTCATACATGGATCCCATCTCAGATTTCATGGCTTCAAGCCACTTTGCGGAATCTGGGCTCACCATCGCTTCTTCATAGTTCGTAGGTTCATCATGATCTAGCAGCATGACTTCCAGAACGGGATTACCGTACCACTCTGGTGCGGATCTTACTCTGGTTGATCTACGAGGTTCAGTAGTATCTTGTTCTGAAGTTTCATGATCATCATCATTAGCTTCCTCACTAACTGGTGTAGGTGTCACAGAAACAGTTTTCTGTGATGCACTACTTTCCAATAAGGGAGCAGGTACAGTTATCTCGTCAAGTTCTACTTTCCTCCCACTCACTTCTTTCGAGAGAAACTCCTTCTCCAGAAAGTTTCCGAATTTAGCAACAGAAGTCTTGCCTTCGGATCTGTGATAGAAGGTGTATCCAATAGTCTCCTTTGGATATCCTATGAAGACACATTTCTCCGATTTGGGTTCGAGCTTATCAGGTTGAAGCTTTTTCACATAAGCATCGCAGCCCCAAACTTTCAAAAACGACAACTTTGGTTTCTTGCCAAACCACAGTTCATAAGGCATCGTCTCAACGGATTTTGATGGTGCCCTATTTAACGTGAATGCGGCCGTCTCTAGAGCGTATCCCCAAAATGATAGCGGTAAATCAGTAAGAGACATCATAGATCGCACCATATCCAGTAAAGTACGATTATGATGTTCGGACACACCATTACGCTGTGGTGTTCCGGGTGGCGTGAGTTGCGAAACTATTCCACAATTTTTCAAATGTACACCAAACTCGTAACTCAAATATTCTCCTCCACGATCAGATCGTAGAAACTTTATTTTCTTGTTACGATGATTTTCAACTTCACTCTGAAATTCCTTAAACTTTTCAAACGTTTCAGACTTATGTTTCATTAAGTAGATATACCCATATCTTCTTAAATCATCTGTGAAGGTGAGAAAATAACGATATCCGCCATGAGCCTCAATATTCATCGGACCACATACATCTGTATGTATGATTTCCAACAAATCTGTTGCTCTCTCCATAGTACTGGAGAACGGCGTTTTAGTCATCTTGCCCATGAGGCACGGTTCGCAAGTACCAAGTGATTCATAATCAAGTGGTTCCAAAAGTCCATCAGTATGGAGTTTCTTCATGCGCTTTATACCGATATGACCTAAACGGCAGTGCCATAAATAAGTTGCACTATCATTATCAACTCTGCATCTTTTGGCTTCAACATTATGAATATGTGTATTACTACTATCGAGATTTAACAAGAATAGACCACTCTTCAAGGGTGCATGACCATAAAAGATATTACTCATATAAATAGAACAACCATTATTCTCTGATTTAAATGAATAACCGTCTCGCATCAAACAAGATCCAGATATAATGTTCATGCTTAACGCTGGCACCAAATAACAATTATTTAGGTCTAATATTAATCCCGAAGGTAGATGTAGAGGTAGCGTGCCGACTGCGATCACATCGACTTTGGAACCGTTTCCCACGCGCATCGTCACCTCGTCCTTAGCCAATCTTCGCTTAATCCGTAGTCCCTATTTCGAGTTGCAAATATTAGCAACAGAACCAGTATCAAATACCCAGGTGCTACTGCGAGCATTAGTAAGGTACACATCAATAACATGTATATCACATATACCTTTGTTCACCTTGCCATCCTTCTTATCCGCCAAATACTTGGGGCAGTTCCGCTTCCAGTGACCAGTCTACTTGCAATAGAAGCACTCAGTTTCAGGCTTAGGTCCAGGTTTGGGTTTCTTCTCTTGAGTAGCAACTTGCTTGCCGTTCTTTTTGAAGTTCCCCTTCTTCTTCCCTTTGCCCTTTTTCTTGAAACTAGTGGTCTTGTTGACCATCAACACTTGATGCTCCTTCTTGATTTCTACCTTCGCAGCTTTCAGCATCGCGAAGAGCTTGGGAATAGTCTTATTCATCCCTTGCATATTATAGTTCATCACGAAGCTCTTGTAGCTTGGTGGCAGTGATTGGAGAATTTTGTCAATGACGCAGTCATCTGGAAGATTAACTCCCAACTGAATCAAGTGATTATTATACCCAGACATTTTGAGTATATGCTCACTGACAGAACTGTTCTCCTCCATCTTGCAGCTATAGAACTTATTGGAGACTTCGTATCTCTCAATCCGGGCATTTGCTTGAAATATTAACTTCAACTCCTGGAACATCTCATATGCTCCATGACGTTCAAAACATCGTTGAAGTCCCGATTCTAAGCCGTAAAGCATGGCACACTGAACTATTGAGTAGTCATCAGCTTTGCTCTGCCAGACGTTCATAACATCCGGCGTTGCTCCTGCAGCAGGCCTGGCACCCAGCGGTGCTTCCAGGACGTAATTCTTCTGTGCAGCAATGAGGAGAATCCTCAAGTTACGGACCCAGTCCGTGTAATTGCTACCATCATCTTTCAACTTTGCTTTCTCAAGGAACGCATTAAAAATTCAACGGAACAACAGCACGAGCCATCTATCTACAATCACACATAAACAAGCAAGATACTAATCAGGTACTAAGTTTCATGATAAATTTAAGTTCAGTTAATTTACTTAAAGAACTCCCACTTAGATAGACACCCCTCTAATCCTCTAAGTGATTACGTGATCCAAATCAACTAAACCATGTCCGATCATCACGTGAGATGGAGTAGTTTCATTGGTGAACATCTTTATGTTGATCATATCTACTATATGATTCACGCTCGACCTTTCGGTCTCCGTGTTCCGAGGCCATATCTGTATATGCTTGGCTCGTCCAGTTTAACCTGAGTATTCTGCATGTGCAACTGTTTTGCACCCGTTGTATTTGAACGTAGAGCCTATCACACCCGATCATCACGTGGTGTCTTAGCACGAAGAACTTTCGCAACGGTGCATACTCAGGGAGAACACTACTTGATAATTTAGTGAGAGATCATCTTATAATGCTACCGTCAATCAAAGCAAGATAAGATGCATAAAATATAAACATCACATGCAATCAAGAAAAGTGATATGATATGGCCATCATCATCTTGTGCTTGTGATCTCCATCTTCGAAGCACCATCGTGATCACCATTGTCACCGGCGCGACACCTTGATCTCCATCGTAGCATCGTTGTCGTCTTGCCGAGCTTGTGCTTCCACGACTATCGCTACCGTTTAGTGATAAATTAAAGCATTACAACGCGATTGCATTGCATACAATAAAGCGACAACCATATGGCTCCTGCCAGTTGCCGATAACTCGGTTACAAAACATGATCATCTCATACAATAAAATTGAGCATCATGTCTTGACCATATCACGTCACAACATGCCCTGCAAAAACAAGTTAGACGTCCTCTACTTTGTTGTTGCAAGTTTTTACGTGGCTGCTACGGGCTTAAGCAAGAACCAATCTTACCTACGCATCAAAACCACAACGATAGTTTGTCAAGTTGGTGCTGTTTTAACCTTCGCAAGGACCGGGCATAGCCACACTCGATTCAACTAAAGTTGGAGAAACTGTCACCCGCAAGCCACCTATGTGCAAAGCACGTCGGGACAACCGGTCTCGCGTAAGCGTACGCGTAATGTCGGTCCGGGCCGCTTCGTCCAACAATACCGCCGAACCAAAGTATGGCATGCTGGTAAGCAGTATGACTTATATCGCCCACAACTCACTTGTGTTCTACTCGTGCATATAACATCAACATATAAAACCTAGGCTCGGATGCCACTGTTGGGTTTCGTAGTAATTTCAAAAAATTTCCTACGCACGCGCAAGATCATGGTGATGCATAGCAACGAGAGGGGGAGTATGATCTACATACCTAGTAGATTGACAACGGAAGCGTTTGGTTGATGTAGTCGTACGTCTCCATGATCCGACCGATCAAGCACCGAAACTACGGCACCTCCGAGTTCTAGCACACGTTCAGCTCGATGACGATCCCCGGACTCCGATCCAGCAAAGTGTCGGGGAAGAGTTCCGTCAGCACGACGGCGTGGTGACGATCTTGACGTACTACTGCTGCAGGGCTTCGCCTAAGCACCGCTACAATATTATCGAGGACTATGGTGGCTGGGGGCGCCGCACACGGCTAAGGAATAGATCACGTGGATCAACTTGTGTCTCTCTGGGGTGCCCCTGCCTCTGTATATAAAGGACTAAAGGGGGGAAGGCTGGCCGGCCAAGGAGGGCGCGCCAGGAGAGTCCTACTCCCTCTGGGAGTAGGATTCCCCCCCAATCCTAGTTGGAATAGGATTCGCGGAGGGGGGAAAAGAGAGAGAGGGGCCGACCCCCTCTCCTTGTCCTATTCGGACCAAGGGAGGGGAGGGGCGCGCGGCCCATGTAGGGCTGCCTCTTCTCTTTTCCACTAAGGCCCATCATGGCCCATTTAGCTCCCGGGGGGTTCCGGTAACCTCCCGGTACTCCGGTAAAATCCCGATTTCACCCGGAACACTTCCGGTATCCAAACATAGGCTTCCAATATATCAATCTTTATGTCTCGACCATTTCGAGACTCCTCGTCATGTCCGTGATCACATCCGGGACTCCGAACAAACTTCGGTACATCAAAATTTATAAACTCATAATATAATTGTCATCGTAACCTTAAGCGTGCGGACCCTACGGGTTCGAGAACAATGTAGACATGACCAAGACATGTCTCCGGTCAATAACCAATAGCGGAACCTGGATGCTCATATTGGCTCCTACATATTCTACGAAGATCTTTATCGGTCAGACCGCATAACAACATATGTTGTTCCCTTTGTCATCTGTATGTTACTTGCCCGAGATTCGATCGTCGGTATTCCAAATACCTAGTTCAATCTCGTTACCGGCAAGTCTCTTTAGTCGTTCTGTAATACATCATCCCGCAACTAACTCATTAGTTGCAATGCTTGCAAGGCTTAAGTGATGTGCATTACCGAGAGGGCCCTAGAGATACCTCTCCGACAATCGGAGTGACAAATCCTAATCTCGAAATACGCCAACCCAACATGTACCTTTAGAGACACCTGTAGAGCTCCTTTATAATCACCCAGTTACGTTGTGACGTTTGGTAGCACACAAAGTGTTCCTCCGGCATACGGGAGTTGCATAATCTCATAGTCATAGGAACATGTATAAGTCATGAAGAAAGCAATAGCAACATACTAAACGATCGGGTGCTAAGCTAGTGGAATGGGTCATGTCAATCAGATCATTCACATAATGATGTGATCTCGTTAATCAAATAACAACTACTTGTTCATGGTTAGGAAACATAACCATCTTTGATTAACGAGCTAGTCAAGTAGAGGCATACTAGTGACACTTTGTTTGTCTATGTATTCACACATGTATTATGTTTCCGGTTAATACAATTCTAGCATGAATAATAAACATTTATCATGATATAAGGAAATAAATAATAACTTTATTATTGCCTCTAGGGCATATTTCCTTCAGATTCAACACTAATCTTAATTATATATAGGTCATGGACTCGATTACATAGAAGGATCAGAAAGCAAAACTCACAACTAGATCATACTAAAACTTTATTCTACTAGATCAAGATATTATCAAAAGGATCGAACTAAGAAAAATGGTAAAGATAAAAGTGATGGTGATACGATACCGGGGCACTCCCCCAAGCTTGGCAGTTGCCAAGGGGAGTGCCCATACCAGATACTCAATTCTTCTTTGTTGGTGAAGAATGTGATGGTTTTGTTGATGGCGTAGGCTTCTTCCTTAATTTGCGCTTGAGGACAGAATTTTGGTCCCTTAGGTCCTCGATCTTCTGCTCCAGGCTCAGTATCTTTTTGCATAGTTCCTGCTTGTTTTCCCGCAAGAGGCGAAAAGGGATAAACTCGATCTTAGGTTTCTTTACTCTATCCGGGAGGCTTGACTTTTTGAACTCCACATGCATGTCCCTAGGTTGAGGTAATGGGACTTCATCTTCTTCTGAGCTCGTCTCCTCCCTTCCCTTGGGTTCATAGTCTTCTTCTTCTTCCGTCGTCCAACCACAATGCTCTACATCCCCATAGTCCTTAGGATCTGCAAGGTAGTCAGCCACATAGCTTTCTCCTTCCGAATCCTGGGACGACATGTTGCTCTAATCTGCAGCAGGACAGCTCGAAACAAAGACATGAGATATTTGCGTGATACAGGAGTCAAAACCTCCAGGAGATTATATAATGAATTTTTACCGACCAAAATATGTAACGTGTAAGAAAACGGAGTCCGGAGAGTGCACGAGGTGCCCACGAGGCAGGGGGCGCGCCCGGGGGGGTAGGGCGAGCCGTCCACCCTCGTGTCCTTCCCGGAATGCTTCTTATTTTTCTATTTTTTTAAATATTCCAAAACGGAAGAAAATTGCCATTAGAACTGTTTTGGAGTCGGTTTACTTACCGTACCACATACCTATTCCTTTTCGGAGTCTGAAACGTTCCGGAAAGTGTCCCTTATGTATTCCTCCGGGGTTACGGTTTCAATAACATTGGTTTCAACATTTATAGGATTACCTGAGATATAATGTTTGATTCTTTGACCGTTCACCACCTTCGGATTTGTGCCTTCGAAGTTGTTGATTTTTATGGCACCGGAACGATAGACCTCCTCGATAACGTAAGGACCTTCCCATTTAGAGAGAAGTTTTCCTGCAAAAAAATCTTAAACAAGAGTTGTATAGCAATACATAATCACATAAATTAAACTCACACTTTTGTATTCTTTTGTCATGCCATCTTTTAACTTTTGCTTTAAATAATTTGGCATTCTCATAGGCTTGGGTTCTCCATTCATCGAGTGAGCTAATGTCAAATAACCTCTTCTCACCAGCAAGTTCGAAATCATAGTTGAGCTCTTTAATAGCCTAATAAGCCTTATGTTCTAGCTCGAGAGGTAAGTGACATGCTTTTCCATAGACCATTTTATACGTAGACATACCAATAGGATTTTTATATGCAGTTCTATAGGCCCATAATGCATCATCAAGTTTCTTGGACCAATTCTTTCTAGATCTATTAACAGTCTTTTGAAAAATTAATTTGAGTTCTCTATTCCTCAATTCTACTTGACCACTTGTGACGCCCGGATAATTAGGCTACAGTAACCTCATGTTAATGATGCCACATCACCATGGTTACTATTGTTAATCTTGCGGTGAATCAAGTCCCTTTCGAATTCAAATTTAAAATAAAGTTAAACGTAGAAGTTTTTAAACATAAAAACTAAAATGTGCTAAATGTGACAAATAAATCATGGATAATATTGGTGGAGAAACAACATCTTTATAAAATAATTAAATACCCTAAAGTGATTAAGTCGATAGTAAAAACAATTAATTATACTCCTATTATATTTTATAAAATACTAAACTATTTTAGCTAGGTGCCAAAGTTATTGTGGCAGTGGTATAATTAATGATATTATTTTAGGTGCTATTTGAATGTTTTACAAAACTAAAACAATTTGGGAAATGAAATAAAAACAAAAAACCAAGACTAACTAAAAAAAGGAACAACACCCCCACTGGGCTCCAGCCCAGCTGGCCTGCCCAACTGGGCCAAGGCCCAACCCCACTCCCCCAGAACCCCCCACTTCACGGTCAACCCCACCCCACCGACACCCACGTTCCTCACTCCCCCCTCTCTCCCGATCCCATCTGGATCAGGGCTGCGGAGACCAACAATGCCGGCGCCCGAAGCCACGTCGACCGCGCCGCCCCTGCGCCAGGACACCGTCGCCGGCCTGCCTCCTCTTTGTCACTGTCGTCCCCGACGTCCTCCCCGACACCCACTGCCCCGTGCCCTACATCCCCCCGTGAGGCCCCCCTCCTCTCTCCCTCGCACGATACGGCGCCGTCCCCGACCGTGCTCCCCGCGCCCATCACCGGCCCCTTCCCATCGCCCGCTCGCGCACGCCCGCTCCTCGACGCGCCTGGGGCGCGCCCCGCAACCACCGCCCGCGCCCCATGGCTTCACCGCTCCCTGGCCCGCTGCCGTAGACCCGCCACGTTGTGCGTGCCCGCCGTCCTGCGCCACCCCTGCTCCCACCTGCGCCTGCGCCAGCTCCCAACCGCGCCCGCGGCCACCCCCGCCGCGCCCTTGCGACGCTGCTGCTCGCCCGCTGACCGCTGCTGCCTGCTTCGTCGGCGCGCCTGCAGTCGCTCGTGCAGTTGCTCGCCTCCGGCCTCTGCTCGTCATGGCGTCGTCCTCGACAACACCCGACCCCGCCAGTGCCCGGGACGGAGGCACCGCACCCGTGCGTCGCGCACACCCTATGCCTCACCCGTCGCCGTTGCTCCTCCCCGTGGCCGCTCGTGCCCGCATGCCCCCTCCCTCGCCTGCCGTCGCCTCCTCTTTCTGCCGCAGGTCGATACCCGCCACTATAGCTCGCGGCCTCGCCCCTCCGCCGTCCGCCCCCAGGCACAACCGCACCTGGCCGCCGGCCACCTCCCCTTCATCGGCCCGCCTCGCCATGGCTTCGGCCTCGCCCTGCGCCCAGGCGGGTTCGGCCTCCACGGGCACCTGCGCCTGTTAAGCCACCCACCCCGCTTGGCCACTTGGGCCTATGACAGGTGGGGAAGGCCCGAGAGAAAAGGAAATAAAAAAAGATTAAAAAATATAAATGATAATACATAATCAATTAATTAACTTAATTAAACATGTTTAATTGAACTAATTAAAATATGTTAGCCTGATAACCTAGTTAGACTAAATTAACTACTATGTTAGTGTAACAGTCAATGACAGGGGGCCCCACACCCAGTTGACCAGTCAAACATTGACTGGTCAACTGGGACCTCCTGGCCCACCTGTCAGCCTCTGGTACACTTCTGTGTACGCAGAGCTGGGTGAACCTAGCATTTAACTATTTAATTTCGAATTAATATTAATTCCAGAAATTTTAGAAAAATGAATTAAAACTTTGAAAATTTATATAAAATAAACCGTAGCTCGGATGGAAAAACCTTGTACATGAAAGTTGCTCAGAACGACGAGACAAATCCAAATACGCAATCCGTTCGCCCACCACACATCCCTAGCATAGCAAACATGCAACTTTTCCCCTTTGGTCCATCTGTCCGAAAACGTGAAACACCGGGAATACTTTCCTGGAGGTTTCCCCCCCTTCACCAGTAGCAACTAGTGCCGTTTTAGGGCATACCTAGCACCGCGTTTTGCCTCGTTATGTTTTGTGATGCTTTGTTTCCTCCGTATTTACTGTTTCTTCCCCCTCTTCTTCTCCGGTATACCCCGAGACCGGCATTGATGCGATTGAGTATGACTACGTCACCGACGACCCTTCTTCTTGTGCAACAGAGCTACCAGGCAAGCCCCCCCCTTGATCACCAGATATCGCCTACTCTCCTCTATACTGCTTGCATTAGTGTAGTGTAGCATGTTACTGCTTTCCGTTAATCCTATTCTAATGCATAGCCTGTCATTGTTGCTACAACTGTTGATACCTTACCTGCAATCCTAAATGCTTAGTATAGGATGCTAGATTATCATCAGTGGCCCTACACTCTTGTCCGTCTGCCATGCTATACTACCGGGCCGTGATCACTTCGGGAGGTGATCACGAGCATATACTATATACTTTACACTGTTACATTACCGGTGATACTGTTTGGAGATGGGGGCTGAAGGAGCAGGTGGCTCCATCCAGGTAGTGGTGGGCCTGAGTTCCCGACGGCCCCCGACGATTACTTTGTGGTGGAGCGACAGGGCAGGTTGAAACAACCTAGGTGAGAGGTGGGCCTGGCCCTGGTCGGCGTTCGTGGTTATTTCAAAATAACACGCTTAACGAGATCTTGGTATTTGATCTGAGTCTGGCCACTGGCCTATATGCACTAACCATCTACGCAGGGACAGTTATGGGCATTCGACGTCGTGGTATCAGCCGAAGCCTTCGTGACGTCAGTGACTGAGCGGCGCGCGTCGGGTTGGACCGTGTAATGCAACTTCCTTTGTAATGGAGGTTGCTAGGTCTGCTCTCCGGCCGCGTACGCAACATGCAGGTGTGCAATGGGCGATGGGCCCAGACCCTTGCGCCATAGGATTTAGACCGGCGTGCTGACCTCTCTGTTGTGCCTAGGTAGGGCTGCGACGTGTTGATCTTCCGAGGCCGGGCATGACCCAGAAAAGTGTGTCCGGACAAAGAGGATCGAGCGTGTTGGGAAATGTGGTGCACCCCTGCAGGGAAGTTGATCTATTCGAATAGCCGTGTCCCTCGGTAAAAGGACGACCCAGAGTTGTACCTTGACCTTATGACAACTAGAACCGGATACTTAATAAAACACACCCTTCCAAGTGCCAGATACAACTGGTGATCGCTCTCTCACAGGGCGATGAGGGGAGGACCATCGGTTAGGATTATGCTACACGATGCTACTTGGTGAACTTGCCATCTACTCTCTTCTCCTGCTGCAAGATGGAGGTTACCAGAAGCATAGTCTTCGATAGGACTAGCTATCCCCCTCTTATTCCGGCTTTCTACAGTTCAGTCCACATATGATAGCCTTTTCCATTTGATACCAATGCATACATATGTAGTGTAGCTCCTTGCTTGCGAGTACTTTGGATGAGTACTCACGGTTGTTTTGCTCCCCCTTTTCCCCCTTTCTATACTCGATTGTTACGACCAGACGTTGGAGCCCAGGAGCCAGACGCCACCGTCGACAACGACTACTACTACTCGGGAGGTGCCTACTACTACGTGCAGCCCGCTGACGAAGACCAGGAGTAGTTTAGGAGGATCCCAGGCAGGAGGCCTGCGCCTCTTTCGATCTGTATCCCAGTTTGTGCTAGCCTTCTTAAGGCAAACTTGTTTAACTTATGTTTGTACTCAGATATTGTTGCTTCCGCTGACTCGTCTATGATCGAGCTCTTGTATTCAGCCCTCGAGGCCCCTGGCTTGTAATATGATGCTTGTATGACTTTTTATTTGTAGAGTTGTGTTTTGATATCTTCCTGTGAGTCCTGATCTTGATCGTACACGTTTGCGTGTATGATTAGTGTACGATTGAATCGGGGGCGTCACACCACTAGACTGTGGGTGATAAGGAGATGCAATTCTATGATTAACATCATACTTAGCAAGCATTTTACGGAAAGCACCATGAATAAAATGTGAACCACCATCAGTCATTAAATATCTAGGGACTCCAAACCTTGGAAAAATAACTTCTTTAAGCATCTTAATAGAGGCGTTATGATCAGTGATACGTCTCCGTCGTATCTATAATTTTTGATTGTTCCATGCCAATATTCTACAACTTTCATATACTTTTGGCAACTTTTTATACTATTTTTGGGACTAACATATTGATCCAGTGCCCAGTGCCAGTTCCTGTTTGTTGCATGTTTTTTGTTTCTCAGAATATCCATATCAAACGGAGTCCAAACGGGATAAAAATGGACACAGATTGTTTTTGGAATATATGTGATTTTTGGGAAGTGAAATCAATTTAAGACGATGCTCGAGGGGCCCACGAGGCAGGGGGCACGCCCCTGACTCTCGTGGCCACCCCGTAAGGCGGTTGATGCCCTTCTTTCGCCGCAAGAAAGCTAATATCCGAATAGATATCGTGTTAAAATTTCAGCACAATCAGAGTTATGGATCTCCGGGAATATAAGAAATGGTGAAAGGGTAGAATCTGAGAACGCAGAAACAGAGAGAGACAGAGAGACAGATCTAATCTCGGAGGGGCTCTCGCCCCTCCCATGCCATGGAGGCCAAGGACCAGAGGGTAAACCCTTCTCCCATCTAGGGAGGAGGTCAAGGAAGAAGAAGAAGGAGGGGGGCTCTCTCCCCCTCGCTTCCGGTGGCACCGGAGTGCCACCGGGGGCCATCATCATCACCGCAATCTTCACCAACAACTTCACCACCATCATCACCAACTCTCCCCTCCTCTATGCAGCGGTGTAACCTCTATCTTACCCACTGTAATCTCTACTTGAACATGGTGCTCGACGCTATATATTATTTCCCAATGATATATGGCTATCCTATGATGTTTGAGTAGATCCGTTTTGTCCTATGGGCTATTTGATGATCAAGATTGGTTTGAGTTGCGTGTTTTGTTATTGGTGCTGTCCTATGGTGCTCTCCGTGTCGTGCAAGCGTGAGGGATCCCCGCTGTAGGGTGTTGCAATACGTTCATGATTCGCTTATAGTGGGTTGCGTGAGTGACTGAAACACAAACCCGAGTAAGGGGGTTGTTGCGTATGGGATAAACAGGACTTGATACTTTAATGCTATGGTTGGGTTTTACCTTAATGATCTTTAGTAGTTGCGGATGCTTGCTAGAGTTCCAATCATAAGTGCATATGATCCAAGTAGAGAAAGTATGTTAGCTTATGCCTCTCCCTCAAATAATATTGCAATAATGATTACCGGTCTAGTTATCGATTGCCTAGGGACAAATAACTTTCTCGTAACAACAAGCTCTCTACTAAAACTAATTTAGTTGTGTCTTTATCTAAACAGCCCCTACTTTTTATTTACTTGCTCTTTATTATCTTGCAAACCTATCCAACAACACCTACAAAGTACTTCTAGTTTCATACTTGTTCTAGGTAAAGCGAACGTCAAGCGTGTGTAGAGTTGTATCGGTGGTCGATAGAACTTGAGGGAATATTTGTTCTACCTTTAGCTCCTCGTTGGGTTCGACACTCTTACTTATCGAAAACTGTTGCGATCCCCTATACTTGTGGGTTATCAAGACCTTTTTCTGGCGCTGTTGCCGGGGAGCAATAGCGTGGGGTGAATATTCCCGTGTGTGCTTGTTTGCTTTATCACGAAGTAATTTTTATTTGCTGTTCATAGCTGTTCTCTATCTTTAGTTATGGGTAGGAAACGCAAAATACCAAAAAAATAGTTGTACCTATTGAACCAATGGTTGAAGAACCACTCAAAATCTATCACAATGCTGAAGCTTATTACTTGGATCATCTTCGATCCATATGTGCTTATGCTGAAACCCCAACTAGCTTAGTTGAGGGTAAATCTTTAGATGAGCATGCTTGTTATGTGCGACACCGAATATTTGAAAAAGGGAAAATTCTATTGGGTCAAATTCATCGTTTGCAAATGCTATGCTTGGAATTTATGTGAAATATACAATTTTACTTGTTGTTCTAAAAACCCTAAGAAACACCTTCCCTATCAATGCGAGTTTAGTGAAAATGGAATCGTATCTTTGTATGCTAAAGGTGTTTATAGTTACTATGATGTTCAACAAATTGAAGAATTTGTTGCTTTTAAGGGTGCTTACAAAATTGCTTCTTTGATTGAAAAGTATCGTGCTACTCTTTAAAAATCTGAAATTTTTTCCATACTTAAATATTGCTATGATAATTATGCTTCTAATGCCTATGTTGAACCATATATTGAGGACTACTCCGCTGTCCAAGAAGATACTAATATTTTGCAGGAGTCTAAGCAAGAAGAAATTGATGAAACTATGAGCTCATTGGATGAAAAAGATGAGGAGGAGAGCGAAGAACAAAAGGAGGAAGAGCGGATAGATCACTCGTGCCCACCTTCTAATGAGAGTAACCCTTTAACTCATACATTGTTTAATTTCCCTTCATGCTTATCAAAGGATGAATACTATGATAATTGCTATGATCCCGTTGATTCTTTTGAAATATCCCTTTTTGATGATGCTTGCTATGCTTGTGGGCAAGATGCCAATATGAATTATGCTTGTGGAGATGAACTTGCTATAGTTCCTTATGTTAAACATGAAATTGTTTCTATTGCACCCACACATGATAGTCCTATTATCTTTTTGAATTCTCCCGACTACACTATATCGGAGAAGTTTGCACTTATCAAGGATTATATTGATGGGTTGCGTTTCACTACTACATATGATGATTTTGATAGATATAATATGCATGTTCTTGCTGCTCCTAATTGCAATTATTATGAGAGAGGAACTATATCTCCACCTCTCTGTGTTTCCAATACGATAAAATTGCAAGAAACTGTTTAAACTATGCATTGGCCTTTACTATGTGTGCATGAATTGTTCTTTTATGACATGCCGATGCATAGGAATAGAGTTAGACTTCGTTTTTACTTGATATATGTTACCTTGTGCTCACTACTAAATGCCAAATCATTGTTAATTAAAATTGGCTTTGATATACCTTGGGATCCAGGTGGATTCACTACTTGAGCACTATATGCCTAGCTTAATAGCTTTAAAGAAAGCGCTGCCAGGGAGACAACCCGGAAGTTTTAGAGAGTCATTTATTTCTGTTGAGTGCTTTTATATAGTTTAAAAACAAAAAAATAAAGAGGGGAACCCGAAACTTTTCAGAAGGAAAAGCGAAAGTGAGAAAGACAAGCATTGTTGAAGTGGGAGCTAGCCTTGAACTTTGTTCATTCTCATGGAAACTTTGTGAATCTTGATTAGAGAAAAATTTCAACAAAAATAATTATCCCCTTGTATAATTCCATTGTATTATAAAAATAATGTGCCAAGGTTTGCCTTTAGGATGTTTTAGATGCTTGTTGGTTTGTACGGTGCAGGACAGAAACTTTGGCTGTAGTGCGCGATTTTACATTTTTAGCTGGAACGTAAAATAGTTCTCATTCTTTTTGCACTGTCTTTCTATACAAATTTTTTATTTTTCATAATTTTGGCAGAATGTTTCAAGTATCAGAAGTATGGTGAATGTTCAGATTGTTACAGACTGTTCTGTTTTAGACAGATTCTGTTTTTGATGCATAGTTTGCTTGTTTTGATGAAACTAACGATTTATATCAGTGGATTAAGCCATGGAAAAGTTATATTACAGTAGAAACAACGCAAAAACAAAATATGAATTGGTTTGCAACAGTACTTAGAGTAGTGATTTGCTTTATTATACTAACGGATCTTACTGAGTTTTCTGTTGAAGTTTTGTGTGGATGAAGTGTTCGATGATCGAGAAGGTCTCAATGTGAGAAGAAGGAAGAGAGGCAAGAGCTCAAGCTTGGGGATTCCTGAGGCACCCCAAGTAAATATTCAAGGAGACTCAAGCGTCTAAGCTTGCGGATGCCCCGGAAGGCATCCCCTCTTTCTTCAACAAGTATCAGTATGTTTTCGGATTCGTTTCGTTCATGCGATATGTGCAATCTTGGAGCGTCTTTTGCTTTAGTTTTCACTTTTCTTTTATGCACCATGCTGGTATGAGATAGTCCTTGGTTTATTTATAGAATGCTCATTGCACTTCACTTATATCTTTTGAGTATGGCTTTATAGAATGCTTCATGTGCTTCACTTATATCATTTGAAGCTTGGATTGCCTGTTTCTCTTTACATATACAACCGCCATTTGTAGAATGCTCTTTTGCTTCACTTATATTTGTTAGAGCGTGGGCATATCTTTTGTAGAAAGAACTAAACTCTCTTGCTTCACTTATATCTATTTAGAGAGATGACATGAACTGGTCATTCACATGGCTAGTCATAAAATCCTACATAAAACTTGTAGATCACTGAATATGATATGTTTGATTCCTTGCAATAGTTTTGCGATATAAAGATGGTGATATTAGAGTCATGCTAGTGGGTAGTTGTGGATTAGTATAAATACTTGTGTTGAGGTTTGTGATTCCCGTAGCATGCACGTATGGTGAACCGTTATGTAACAAAGTCGGAGCATGATTTATTTATTGATTGTCTTCCTTATGAGTGGCGGTCGGGGACGAGCGATGGTCTTTTCCTACCAATCTATCCCCCTAGGGGCATGCATAGTAGTACTTTGCTTCGAGTGCTAATAAACTTTTGCAATAAATATGTGAGTTCTTTATGACTAATGTTGAGTCCATGGATTATACGCACTCTCACCCTTCCACCATTGCTAGCCTCTCTAGTACCGTGCAATTTTCGTCGGTACCTTAAACCCACCATATACCTTCCTCAAAACAGCCACCATACCTACCTATTATGGCATTTCCATAGCCATTCTGAGATATATTGCCATGCAACTGCCATCATCATCATATACATGACTTGAGCATTCATTGTCATATTGCTTTGCATGATCGTAAGATAGCTACCATGATGTTTTCATGGCTTGTCCGTTTTTTTGATGTCATTGCTATGCTAGATCATTGCACATCCCGGTACACCGCCAGAGACATTCATATAGAGTCATATCTTTGCTCTAGTATCGAGTTGCAATATTGAGTTGTAAGTAAATAAAAGTGTGATGATCATCATTATTAGAGCATTGCCCAGTGAGGAAAGGATGATGGAGACTATGATTCCCCCACAAGTCGGGATGAGACTCCGGACGATTTTTTTTTAAAAATAAAATAAAAAAAAGATAAAAAAGAGAAAGGCCAAAAAAAGAGAAGGCCCCAAAAAAATGAGAGAAAAAGAGAGAAGGGGCAATGTTACTATCCTTTTACCACACTTGTGCTTCAAAGTAGCACCATGTTCTTCATATAGAGAGTCTCTTGAGTTATCACTTTCATATACTAGTGGGAATTTTCATTATAGAACTTGGCTTGTATATTCCGATGATGGGCTTCCTCAAATGCCCGAGGTCTTCATGAGCAAGCAAGTTGGATGCACACCCACTTACTTTTCAGTCTAAGCTTTCATACACTTATAGCTCTTAGTGCATCCGTTGCATGGCAATCCCTACTCACTCATATTGATATCTATTGATGGGCATCTCCATAGCCCGTTGATACACCTAGTTGATGTGAGACTATCTTCTCCTTTTTTTCTTCTCCACAACCACCATTCTATTCCACCTATAGTGCTATATCCATGGCTCACGCTCATGTATTGCGTGAGGGTTGAAAATGCTGAAGCGCGTTAAAAAGTATGAACCAATTGCTCGGCTTGTCATCGGGGTTGTGCATGATGTGAATATTTTGTGTGGTGAAGATGGAGCATAGCCAGACTATATGATTTTGTAGGGATAACTTTCTTTGGCCTTGTTATTTTGAAAAGACATGATTGCTTTATTAGTAGGCTTGAAGTATTATTGTTTTTATGTCAAATGATAGACTATTGCTTTGAATCACTCGTGTCTTAATATTCATGCCATGATTAGATACATGATCAAGATTATGCTAGGTAGCATTCCACATCAAAAATTATCTTTTTTATCATTTACCTACTCGAGGACGAGTTGGAATTAAGCTTGGGGATGCTAATACGTTTCCGTTGTATCTATAATTTTTGATTGTTCCATGCCAATATTCTACAACTTTCATATACTTTTGGCAACTTTTTATACTATTTTTGGGACTAACATATTGATCCAGTGCCCAGTGCTAGTTCCTGTTTGTTGCATGTTTTTTGTTTGGCAGAATATCCATATCAAACGGAGTTCAAACGGGATAAAAACGGACGGAGATTTTTTTGGAATATATGTGATTTTTGGGAAGTGAAATCAACGCGAGACGATGCTCGAGGGGCCCACAAGGCAGGGGTGCGCGCCCCAGGGGGCAGGCACACCCCTGACCCTTGTGGCCACCGCATAGGCCGGTTGATGCCCTTCTTTCTCGCAAGAAAGCTAATATCCGGATAGAGATCGTGTTAAAATTTCAGCCCAATTGGAGTTACGGATCTCCGGGAATATAAAAAACGGTTAAAGGGTAGAATCTGAGAACGCAAAAATAGAGAGAGAGAGAGAGACAGAGAGACAGATCCAATCTCGGAGGGGCTCTCGCCCCTCCCATGCCATGGAGGCCAAGGACCAGAGGGGAAACCCTTCTCCCATCTAGGGAGGAGGTCATGGAAGAAGAAGAAGAAGGGGGGCTCTCCCCCCTCGCTTCCGGTGGCACCGGAGTGCCACCGGGGGCCATCATCATCACCGCAATCTTCACCAACAACTTCACCACCAACTCTTCCCCCCTCTATGCAGCGGTGTAACCTCTCTCTTACCCGCTGTAATCTCTACTTAAACATGGTGCTCAATGCTATATATTATTTCCCAATGATGTATGGCTACCCTATGATGTTTGAGTAGATCTGTTTTGTCCTATGGGCTATTTGATGATCAAGATTGGTTTGAGTTGCGTGTTTTATTATTGGTGCTGTCCTATGGTGCTCTCCGTGTCATGCAAGCGTGAGGGATCCCCGCTGTAGGGTGTTGCAATACGTTCATGATTCGCTTATAGTGGGTTGCGTGAGTGACCGAAACACAAACCCGAGTAAGGGGGTTGTTGCGTATGGGATAAAGAGGACTTGATACTTTAATGCTATGGTTGGGTTTTACCTTAATGATCTTTGGTAGTTGCGGATGCTTGCTAGAGTTACAATCATAAGTGCATATGATCCAAGTAGAGAAAGTATGTTAGCTTATGCCTCTCCCTCAAATAATATTGCAATAATGATTACCGGTCTAGTTATCGATTGCCTAGGGACAAATAACTTTCTCGTAACAACAAGCTCTCTACTAAAACTAATTTAGTTGTGTCTTTATCTAAACAGCCCCTCCTTTTTATTTACTTGCTCTTTATTATCTTTCAAACCTATACAACAACACCTACAAAGTACTTCTAGTTTCATACTTGTTCTAGGTAAAGCGAACGTCAAGTGTGCGTAGAGTTGTATCGGTGGTCGATAGAACTTGAGGGAATATTTGTTCTACCTTTAGCTCCTCGTTGGGTTCGACACTCTTACTTATCGAAAACTATTGCGATCCCCTATACTTGTGGGTTATCAATCATCACTACTAGTTGGAATAGCTTCTACCCACTCAGTAACGTAATCAACAGCAACTAAAATATGTGTGTATCCATTGGAGGCAGGAAAAGGTCCCATATAATCAAAACCCGAAACATCAACTGGTTCAATAACAAGTGAATAATTCATAGGCATTTCTTGACATCTACTAATATTGCCAATTCTTTGACATTCATTACAAGATACAACAAACTTATGGGCATCCTTGAAGAGAGTAGGCCAATAAAAACCGGATTGCAATACCTTATGTGCAGTTCTATCTCCAGCGTGGTGTCCTCCATAAGCTGCGGAGTGACACTTGCGTAGGATCTGTTTCTGTTCATGCTCAGGTACACAACGTCTAATAACACCATCTGCTCCTTGTTTATAAAGATGTGGGTCATCCCAAAAGTAATGTCTTAAATCATAGAAAACCTTTTTCTTTTGCTGGTATGTGAAACTAGGTGGTATAAATTTAGCAACAATATAACTAGCATAATCATCATACCATGGAGCAGTACGAGAAGCATTTATGACATTTAGTTGTTCAGCAGGAAAGCTATCATCAATAGGTAGTGGGTCATCAAGAACATTCTCTAGCCTAGACAAGTTGTCTGCAACGGGGTTCTCAGCTCCCTTTCTATCAATAATATGGAAATCAAATTCTTGTAGCAAGAGAACCCATCTAATAAGTCTAGGTTTAGCATCTTTCTTTTCCATAAGATATTTAATAGCAGCATGATCAGTGTGAATATTTACTTTAGAATCAGCAATGTAAGGTCTGAACTTATCACAAGCAAATACAACTGCTAAGAATTCTTTTTCGGTAGTAGCATAATTTCTCTGGGCATTGTCTAGAGTTTTACTAGCATATTGAATAACATTTAATTTCTTATCAACTCTTTGCCCTCGAACATCACCTACATCATAATCACTAGCATCACACATAATTTCAAAAGGTAAATTCCAATCAGGTGGCTGAACAATAGGTGCAGAGGTTAATCCTTTCTTAAGTATTTCAAAGGCTTCTGCACAATCATCATCAAAGACGAATGGTATATCTTTTTTTAATAAATTAGTCAGAGGCCCAGAAATTTTTGAGAAGTCCTTAATGAACCTCCAATAAAAACCGGCATGACCAAGGAAACTTCTTATACCTTTGATGTCCTTGGGACACGACATCTTTTTAATAGCATCAACTTTAGGTTTATCAACTTCAATGCCTCTTTCAGAAATTTTGTGCCCCAAGACAATACCTTCATTAACCATAAAGTGGCATTTCTCCCAATTCAAGACAAGGTTGGTTTCTTCACATCTCTCCAAAACTTGATCAAGGTTGCTTAAGCAATCATCAAAAGAGGATCCATAAACGGAGAAATCATCCATGAATACCTCACATATCCTTTCACAAAAATCAGAAAATATAGCCATCATGCATCTTTGAAAGGTAGCAGGTGCATTACCTAAACCAAAATGCATACGTCTATAAGCAAAAGTATCGAAAGGGCAAGTAAAAGTGGTCTTAGATTGATCATCAGCTAACACAGGTATTTGGGAGAAATCAGAATAACCATCTAAAAAGCAAAAATGTGTATGTTTGGATAATCTTTCTATCATTTGATCAATAAATGGTAAGGGGTAATGATCTTTTTTAGTAGCCTTATTTAATTTGCGGAAATCAATTACCATCCTATAACCTGTAATAATTCTTTGCGGAATCAATTCATCTTTATCATTAGGAACGGCAGTAATACCTCCCTTTTTAGGGACACAATGGATAGGACTTACCCACTGACTATCAGCAACGGGATAAATTATACCTGCCTCAAGGAGCTTTAGTATTTCCTTTCTTACCACTTCTTTCATCTTAGGATTCAGCCGTCGTTGGTGATCACGAACTGGTTTGGCATCTTTCTCCAAATTTATTTTGTGTTGACATAGTGTGGGACTGATGCCTTTAAGATCATCGAGAGTATATCCAATAGCAGCATGATGCTTCTTCAGAGTTTTCAATAATCTCTCTTCCTCATGCTCTAAAAGGTTAGCACTAATAATAAGAGGACATATCTTTTTCTCATCAAGATAAGCATATTTAAGAGTATGAGGTAACGGTTTGAGCTCAAACACGGGATCACCCTTGGGTGGAGGAGGATCCCCCTAGGATTTCGACAGGCAAATTGTGTTTCAGGATGGGTTCTTGTTTAAAGAATACTTCATCTATTTCCCTTCTTTCATTCATAAACATGTCATTTTCATGGTCTAGCAAATATTGTACTAAAGGACCACTAGGAGGCACGACAATAGAAGCAAGACCAATAATTTCATCTTTACTAGGCAATTCCTATTCGCGGTGTTGTCTATGAAATTTAGAGAAATTAAATTCATGAGACATATCACCTAAACCAATAGTAACAACATCCTTTTCGCAATCTATCTTAGCATTAGCTGTGTTCAAGAAGGGTCTACCAAATATAATGGGACAAAAGCTATCTTGTGGGGAACCAAGAACAAGAAAATCAGCAGGATATTTAGTTTTCCCACACAAGACTTCAACATCTCTAAAAATTCCAATGGGTGAAATAGTATCTCTATTGGGAATTTAATTTTGGCATCAATATCTTCTAACTCAGCAGGTGCAATATCATGCATAATTTCTTTGTATAAGTCAATAGGTATTGCACTAGCACTAGCACCCATATCACATAAGCCATGATAACAATGATCTCCTATTTTAACAGAAATAACAGGCATGCCTACCACGGGTCTATGTTTATCTTTAGCACAAGGTTTAGCAATTCTAGCAGTTTCATCACAGAAATAAATAACATGCCCATCAATATCAGCCAAGAGATCCTTAACAATAGCAATATTAGGTTCAACTTTAACTTGTTCAGGAGGTGTATAGGTTCTAATATTGCTTTTGCGAACCACAGTTGAAGCTTTAGCATGACCTTTTATCCTAACAGGAAAAGGTGGTTTCTCAACATAAGCAGTAGGAACAATAGGATCATTATAAGTGACAATCTTTTCTTCAACTTTAATAGGTGCAGCTACTCACTACTAGGAAAAGGGCTACTAATGGCGCACCAGTTTTGGCTACTAATGGCGCACTACTGGTGCGCCATTAGTATCACACCACTAGTATTTCTTACTAATGGCGCACCATCGGTGCGCCATTAGTATCTGGTATACTAATGGCGCACCACGCAGTACGCCATTAGTATAGAACACCATGCGCCATTAGTATGCCTCCCAGGGGGCCATATTTAACCATGTGCTTTGGCATACTAATGGCGCACTGTTGGGTGATGCGCCATTAGTATACTTTGGCATACTAATGGCACACTCTGTAGTGATGCGCCATTAGTATGAATATTAGGTTTTATTTTTTTTACTTTTCTGATTTTTGCACATGTTAAAAAATATATTATTTGACAGAATATAGACAACAGCACACAGCAACAGCAGATTCATCGAATACAATAGAAGATTAGTCTCCGAATACAATTCATCATATTAGTCTCCGAATTCAAAAGACCAAACAAAGATAAAACATTACAAGTCTCGAGACCGCGAGTATCGAGTTTGTCTTCACATTACAAGTCGATATCGATCATCTAAACTACCATCACATAGAAGAGAGCTGTGGTCATCACGATGAGCATCATCGCGATGAAACTGGTCTTGATCCGGTTCCTCCAACGCTCCCTCCTCTCTCCCGCTAGATAGCGGGCGTATCTAGATTCCGCCTCCGCCCTAGTGGTGTACCCTTTGTAACTATTACCGCTAAGACGGTGAACCTGTCTCCGACACTCCTCCCAGCCGTCGTAGACTCCGGGAACCTTACCCTTGTACACGACATACGGCGGCATCTCTATGCACAAGCCAAACAACAGACAATACATACATAAGCAATATATTAGTATGCAACAAAAGGATTGGAAGAGAAAAGCAAGACATTAATAGCACGATTCATGGTCCTACTAATAAATAGCATCGATTACATCTAAGTTGAACGACTGTCCAAACCAAAGAGACATACAATTCATTAAAGTTTAATTACAACATGAGCCAATCAATGTTTCCAAACTACACATCACTACTTTCGACTCGACTCATGGGACAGGAGCGTGGATGAAGCCGCCGTTTGTCGTGATGGTCATGAAATCATGGGCGTTGTCAGCCTGCATTTGTAGCGTTCCGTCTATCTCACTGTTGGACGGTTGATATCTGAGGAAGAACTTCCCCGAGGTATGAAGGACATCTTGATGGATGATGTCCGCAAACTCCGACTGGATGCGAAAGAATTCTTGTCTGATGTCCGTGTCCTGGATTGCCAACAAGCTCGCGGCCCAATCTTTGAGATTATCTGGTAGCAGAAGGTGATGAAGGTCCCTTACGATCGCCTGCATGTGATGGAGGGCGTAGTAGGAATCCTTCTGACCGCGAGGCGGCTGCTTGACACAGCAGAACGTCGTATTGTGGGCGAACACGTGCTTGCCGTACTTACGAACTGCCCTGGTGAAGGTGCCTCCAGATTTGGCGTAGCCGGGGAGAACATCATCAAGAACTTTCTTGATATTTGTGTAGTCTATCTTGGAGTCACGGTTCGGGTCAAAATACGTGGCCATGGAATATTTCGGGCTTAAGAGGATGAGTGTGCAATGTGTGTCACTGCATAGAACACGGGATGTTAGAAAAAAAAGAATGATCGAAATCTAAGAAATCATATGTTACGGGGCGGTTAAGGGATGACTTACTCGGGAAAGTAAGCCACAAGGAAGTTATCCTTTTCTGGGTTTGCCAGAATGATGCCATCGAGGTGTGAACTCGCGACTTGGCGGTCCCCAGCGCTGCTCAAGAGCTTGGCACGCATGTAGAAGGGGTCGACTATCGCGATGTCCGAGGTCTTGTCTCTAATGATCCGCATCTCCATACTCAGCGAAAACAGCCAAACGAAGGTGTAGTGCAGCGGATGAAGGTTAAACATAGCAAAGATGCCATCAAACCGCAGGACAATTGTACCCCCGATGTCGCCATCCACAAGGCCCTTGCCCTCTGGCACCTTGTCCACGAAAACCGGGTATGCCACATCATTCTCTCTAAGATGCCGCTTCTCCAAAGAAAGAACACTGTCGTGCATACTCCGCATAGCATCGGTTGCAGCATTGAGCATATTACTCGGTAGCATCGCCCTACCTGACACATGCACCCTCCTCGAGATATCCTTAGGTGAAGGTGGACCATCCTGAGCATGAATCGTACTCGGTGCCGGCTGGCTCGCACCGACGCCCTTTTTAGTCTTCCGTTTCCGGCTCTTCTTCTTGATCTGCTGTAATGGGACCGAGTTCTACTCACAGACCGCCTTCTTGAGCGTGTTGGGGCTGATAATATTTGGCACCTCAGCTATCTGAGGCTCGGTGAAGGCGGCAGCTGGAGGCGTCTCCTGAGAACTGAATGCCAGACGACGCCTGTTGCAACTGGGTTTCTCCGCCGTACCAGCTAGATCGCGGTCGTCTTGGTTGGGTTCTTGAGAAGGAGGCCCGTAGAACTCGTCACCGTACCCATATTCGGCAAAGTACTTATCGATGTTGGTAAATGTACCGTTGTCGTTGTCGTCGTCCGGATCCTGTGCCATATGCATGTCTGGATCCTGTGCCATAGGGATGTCTAGCATGTCCGGTAGCGTTGCGGCGTTCTTTCCATGGCTTGGCGCCGGCATGACTGGCGGTCTTGTCTGTGGGGTGGTGTCCCCCGCCCCCAAACGAATCTGGCTCTTCGGCCAAAGCAGAGGCCGGCTTACGAAGGTGCTGAGGGTCATCTCATCTTCTTCGTCGGCCCCAGTGGCTCGAATCGGAGGTAACAGCTCGTCGCAGCCTGGCAGCACCCAAACCACTTCAACCCTATACACTGTGGGTGGCATCAGATTACCGTGGAGTACGGGGTTGCCCGGTTGAACGATTCTGCCCTTGGCGACATCGACCAACTCGCCGCCCATGAAGTGCAGGAGAGTGCAAGGAACGTCGGCGGCGCCCTGCGAAAACATGTAGGGCTTCAGGGATGCCCAGTCAAAGGCAAGGAGATGAAGTCATCGGCCGAGAGGCTTAGTTACCGTGATGCCATCGAGCTCGGCTAATGTCGAGGCACCGCCAACAGCGGGCGTGCAACTGACGGAGGGGCCGCTTGCTGGCGAGGTGCCGGCCGGCGTACACCCGGGTGCATTAAGCTCCAATGCCCTTGCCGGCGCCGGAGACACGAATACCGCCTCCGCCGGAGACACCAATGGCGCCGCCGGAGACACCAATGGCGCCGCCTGCGCACTGTGCGAGTTGCTGGCCATGAAGCTGGGAACCGGAGGAGGCCCCTGTTGGCCGCCCGCAATCCACGTCGTCAGCCCATGAATCAATGTAGGCACCATGGCGTTGAGCTTCGTTCCCAGTTGTTGTTCCAGTTGCTCTTGGACAAGCTCCGGAATCCGTGCCACTTGTGCCTTGAGTGCTTCAACCTCGCGTGACTGTCTTTCCGAGCTGGTCTTTTTCTCCTTTCGCCCACCAGCGGTATAGTATGACGACCATTTTGTGGACAAGCCTTTGCTGGCCACACGACCATTTTGACGACTGAGCTTATCCTTGTTTTTCATTACGTTCAACGCCCTATTCAAAGGGGTGTCGAAAGGGGAGCTCTGAGACGACCCCGCGCTACTGCTTTCTTTGTCCTGCGGAAGGAACGTGAACCATTTAGAAATATTGGGGATTAATTAGAATGCAACCATATGGAGCTAATTACGCGGGGGTGTATTCCTTACCAGAAGAAGCTCAAGCGCCTTGGTCTTCGGATCCGTGGTAAGCTCCTTTGTTACCGGGTCCTCCTTGTACCGGGCCCTGAGAAAGTTCCTGGTCTGCTTGTCACGGTATTTCTCGAAGCGGGGCGGTAGGCCTTGCTCGGCACGCTCCGCGTCCTCCTTGTCACATATAGGCTCCGCCACTCTGTAACCGCCGGGACCGAGTTGGTGGATCCCTAAGTTCAACTGCCGCATTTCTTTCCCCCACTGACTTGATTCGGAGGTTGCAGGGCTCTCACACTTGATCTTGAACTCCTTGTAGTCATCTTCTCTCATCAAAGGATATTTCGTCTTGATCTTCTCATAACTATCACCTTTTTCAATCTTGCCTTCACCGTGTTTTTCCAAGTAGACAGGGCCGTGCTCATCCTCGTGAGGGCGGCACCATTCACTTTATTCCCTGAGAGGCGTGTGTTTGCGAACTCAGCAGGGAACCTGTATCGTTCATGCAGCTTCGTGAAGAGGAGGCTGCGCAAATTCCCTCGGTCCTTATGCCTTAGGTTATCGATGTTGGTCGAGACGGTGCTCCGGAGAATGCACCCGAGCTGACCCGAGTACCCCTTGACTATGTGTTTGGGCGCCGTCGGATTCCCGTTAGAGTTCACTTTAGTAAATTCCTCCCTGACGGTGCCGAGCACGCTTGGGCGCCGGTCCTTCCGTTGCCTCTTCGGTTGGCTGCCATCTGTGCGTGTGCCGCCATCATCAGTGGTGGCATCCGCGGCGCCATCATCAGTGGTGTCATCCCCGACGCCACTAGGGGTTGTGTAGTCAAGATCGGTGTCTTCCGCGGCGTCCTCATAGCGGTAAGGTTCTTCCTCCAACTCCTGGGACAGCTCCCAGAATTGCTTGCCGCCCGAACCGCCGGCCTCATCGTTGTGGGCCATGTTTCGCTCTAAATAGGAGAAAAGTTTGGTCAAAAAGTTGGTTATTGTCAGGGAACAAGATCATGGTCTCATCATTTAGGGTTTGTCGACACCGAGGCATCCTAAAAGCTAGGCTTTTATCATTTAGGGTTTGTCGACGCCGAGGCACCCTAGGTTGGGCCTAATCACTTGGCACTAATCACATGGCTCTATTGCCACCTATGTTGGGTTTATCATCTAGGGTTTATCGATGTTAAGGAGAATTCTAAGTTGGGCCTAATCACTTGGCTCTATTGCCACCTATGGTTTAATGCAGCAAGAATGGCGGGGCAGTTGATCCTACTTAACTAAGTACTAAGATACCCCGGCCCATGCATTATTCGCAAGTACCCCATATGTCCTATTTTTAGGAAAGTCATGCTAAATTTCACGGAAAATTTCGGCATGACCTTTCTTTGGCCATGTTATTTTGAGAAGACATAATTGCTTAGTTAGTATGCTTGAAGTATTATTGTTTCTATGCCAATATTAAACTTTTGTCTTGAATCTTATGGATCTGAATATTCATGCCACAATTAAGAAGAATTACATTGAAATTATGCCAATTAGCACTCCGCATCAAAAATTCTGTTTTTATCATTTACCTACTCGAGGACGAGCAGGAATTAAGCTTGGGGATGCTGATACGTCTCCAACGTATCTATAATTTTGGATTGCCTCATGCTATATTATCCTCTATTTTGGATGTTTATAGGCTTTATTATACACTTTTATATCATTTTTGGGACTAACCTATTAACCCAGAGCCCAGTGCCAGTTTCTGTTTTTTTCCTTGTTTTAGAGTATCGCAGAAAAGGAAAATCAAATTGAGTCCAATTGACCTAAAACTTCATGGAACTTATTTTTGGAAGGAAAGCAACCCGGGAGACTTGGAGTCTACGTAAGGGAAGCTTCTAGGAGGCCACGAGGTAGGGGGGCGCGCCCACCCCCCTGGGCGCGCCCTCCACCCTCGTGGGCCCCTCGTGGCCCCCTGGCGTATTTCTTCCGCCTATATATCTCTATATACCCTAAAACATCGAGGAGCACAATAGATCGGGAGTTCCGCCGCCAGAAGCCTCCGTAGCCACCGAAAGCCAATCTAGACCCGTTCTGGCAGCCTGCCGGAGGGGGAATCCTTCTCCGATGGCCATCTTCATCATCCCGGTGCTCTCCATGACGAGGAGGGAGTAGTTCTCCCTCGGGGCTGAGGGTATGTATCAGTAGCTATGTGTTTGATCTCTCTCTCTCGTGTTCTTGATTTGGCACGATCTTATGAGAGCCACTTATGGATTTCCAACCAAAGATGGCAATACCTAGATCTATTCTTGATTGCTATGCCTAGCTAGGGGCGTTAAACGATAGCGCTTGTTGGGAGGCAACCCAATTTTATTTTTATTCCTTGATTTTTGCTCCCGTTTAGTAATAAATAATTTATCTAGCTCTTTTTTGGTTGTGTTTTTTGTGTTTAATTAGTGTTTGTGCCAAGTAGAACCGTTGGGAAGACTTGGGGAAAGTCTTGTTGAACTTGCTGTAAAAAACAGAAACTTTAGCGCTCACGAGTACTGCTGTCATTTTTATTTGGAAAGTGCTATTTAGTTAACTCTTTTTGCAGATGATTAATAGATAAATTCCTCACGTCCAGCAATTTATTTTAGAATTTTTGGGGTTCCAGATCTTGCGCTAGCTACAGATTACTACAGACTGTTCTGTTTTTGACAGATTCTGTTTTTCGTGTGTTGTTTTTGACAGATTCTGTTTTTCATGTGTTGTTTTTGACAGATTGTTTAGGACATAATTGCTTAGTTAGTATGCCTGAAGTATTATTATTTTTATGTCAATATGAACTTTTGTCTTGAATCTTTCGGATCTGAATATTCATACCACAATTAAGAAAAATTATATTAAAATTATGCCAAGTAGCACTCCGCATCAAAAATTCTGTTTTTATCATTTACCTACTCGAGGACGAGCAGGAATTAAGCTTGGGGATGCTTGATACGTCTCCAACGTATCTATAATTTTGATTGCTCCATGCTATATTATCTACTGTTTTGGACATTATTGGGCTTTATTATCCACTTTTATATTATTTTTGGGACTAACCTATTAACCGGAGGCCCAGCCCAGAATTGCTGTTTTTTGCCTGTTTTAGGGTTTCGAAGAAAAGGAATATCAAATGGAGTCCAAATGGAATGAAACCTTCGGGAATGTGATTTTCTCAACGAACAAGACCCGGGAGACTTGGACCCTACGTCAAGAAAGAAAAGAGGAGGCCACGAGGTAGGGGGTGCGCCCACCCCCACCAGGCGCGCCCTCCACCCTCGTGGGCCCCCTGTAGCTCCACCGACGTACTCCTTCCTCCTATATATATATCCACGTACCCCCAAATGATCAGAAATGGAGCCAAAACCCTAATTCCACCGTCGTAACTTTCTGTATCCACGAGATCCCATCTTGGGGCCTGTTCCGGAGCTCTGCTAAAGGGGGGCATCGATCACGGAGGGCTTCTACATCAACACCATAGCCCTTCCGATGAAGTGTGAGTAGTTCACCTCAGACCTACGGGTCCATAGTTAGTAGCTAGATGGCTTCTTCTCTCTTTTTGGATCTCAATACAATGTTCTCCCCCTCTCTTGTGGAGATCTATTCGATGTAATCTTCTTTTTGTGGTGTGTTTGTTGAGACCGATGAATTGTGGGTTTATGATCAAGTCTATCTATGAAAAATATTTGAATCTTCTGTGAATTCTTTTATGTATGATTGGTTATTTTTGCAAGTCTCTTCGAATTATCAGTTTGGTTTGGCCTACTAGATTGATCTTTCTTGCAATGGGAGAAGTGCTTAGCTTTGGGTTCAATCTTGCGGTGTCCTTTCCCGGTGACAGTAAGGGCAGCAAGGCACATATTGTATTGTTGCTATCGAGGATAACAAGATGGGGTTTTCTTCATATTGCATGCGTCTATCCCTCTACATCATGTCATCTTGCTTAAGGCGTTACTCTGTTTTTAACTTAATACTCTAGATGCATGCTAGATAGCGGTCGATGAGTGGAGTAATAGTAGTAGATGCAGGCAGGAGTCAGTCTACTTGTCTCGGACGTGATGCCTATATACATGATCATACCTAGATATTCTCATAACTATGCGCAATTTTGTCAATTGCTCAACAGTAATTTGTTCACCCACCATAGAATACATATGCTCTCGAGAGAAGCCACTAGTGAAACCTATGGCCCCCGGGTCTATCTTTATCATATTGATCTCCTACTACTTAGTTATTTCCTTTGCTATTTACTTTGCCTTTATTTTACTTTGCATATTTTATCACAAAAATACCAAAAATATTATCTTATCATATCTACCAGATCTCACTCTCGTAAGTGGCCTTATAGGGATTGACAACCCCTATTTGCGTTGGTTGCGAGGATTTATTTGTTTTGTGCAGGTACGAGGGACTCGTGCGTAGCCTCCTACTGGATTGATACCTTGGTTCTCAAAACTGAGGGAAATATTTACGCTACTTTGCTGCGTCATCCCTTCCTCTTCGGGGAAAACCAACGCAGTGCTCAAGAGGTAGCACCCCCTCTCTGCTTCGATTTGGGCGGATGCCCGAGCGCCACCATCACCGTCGTTCGCCGTACCTAAGGCCACCATCACCCATACGCCACTCTGTCAAGTCCAGGAGCTTCGGCGTGGTCCTCCTCTTCTTCCTCGACAACAGATCGGGACCGGAAGGGACTGCCACTGTCGCAGTCTTCCTCTTCCTCCTCTACGGCCACCGCAGGACCTCGCCGTCAATCTGCAGCACCAGTCCTCCCCGAGCTCACTACCTAGTCCCCACGCTCCCGCGGTGAGCTCCTGTGCCGAACGCGCCCTTCCCTACCCCCCTCTAGTCGCCCGTAGCCGCTGCTCTGCTAGAACCCGCACGCACCGCCGCCGATGAGCTCGCCGCCGTGGCCTTCACCACTGTAACGCGCGGCTGAGCTTCACATCGAGCTCTGGCCATTCCCAGGCCCAAACGTTGGTAGCGCGATCCCCGTCCACGCCCGAACTGCCGTCCACCGCGCTCATCGCTGGCGATGTTCCAGCTATTCCCAGGCCCAAACATTGGTAGCATTCAACGCACGATATCATCAGCTTCCGAACATGCCCGACCATGGCTCAAATGATGCGCCGTAGCGCGATTCCGGCCGTCTCTGGCATTCGGCCGCCGCGAATGGTCTCACCGGCATTGCTCCGGCAACGATGCTGACCTGACACCAGTGGGGCCTGCCTCTGGGTCCCTACCCATGGGCCGCTGGACCCAGTTGACCACGTTGACCGTGGTCAACTATGCTGACTGGGCACTCAGTGCCACTGACACGCAGGCTCCACCGCTTAATCCTCTAACTAAAAAGTTTTTATAAATAAAAATAATTAGTTAACCTAATCAGTCACTGACATATGGGGCCCTACTGCTAATTAACTTTGTCAAATTAAAATAAACCCCTGTTAGCCCCACTCTCTATGACAGGTGGGACCTACAGGTCAGGTTTGACCTGGTCAGCGAGTCTGTTGACTGCTAACGTCATCAACACGCCAGGCTGACGTCATATTTATTTTCTTCTAATTTAATTAATTCCAGAAAATGTTTAAAACTCTGAAAATTCATTGAAAATAAACCGTAACTTCGATGAAAATGTTTTCTACATGAAAGTTGCTAAGAAAAAATCCAACGAATCTGAATGCTCGGTCCATTCACCTGTCACCTGCGCCTAGCATGCTGAACATGGAACCGTCCCCTCTCTTCCACCTGTCCAGAATTCGTCTAACACCGGGAATTCATCCTTGGATGTTTATCCCCTCTGTCTGCAACATGCAGTACTACATTAGGACAACCCTAGCTCTACCTATCGTCATGTAATGCTTAGTGATGCATCTGTTTGCTCTGTATTTACTATTTCTTCCCCCTCTTCTCTCCGATAGACCCTGAGACCGATGCCGCCCCTGTGATCGACTACGTCTCCGACGAGCCTTCTTCCTTTTCAACAGAGCTTCCAGGCAAGCAAACCCCCCTTGAGCATTCCGATATTGCCCATTTATTTCCCTCTTATGCTTGCATTAGAACTGCTACTGCTTTATGTGTGATCCTACTATGATGCATAGCCTGTTTTTGTTACCTTATTATTGTTACCTTACCTGCTTATTCCAAACTGCTTAGTATAGGTTGGTTAGTGATCCATCAGTGACCCCACCTTGTCCCAGTTGCCCCGCTTTATGTTCGATGACTCGACCAACGTGATCGATGTCCAGGCCCCGACACCGCACATCACAAATGACCCACAAGTATAGGGGATCTATCGTAGTCCTTTCGATAAGTAAGAGTGTCGAACCCAACGAGGAGCAGAAGGAAATGATAAGCGGTTTTCAGCAAGGTATTCTCTGCAAGCACTGAAATTATAGGTAGCAGATAGTTTTGTGATAAGGTAATTGGTAACGAGCAACAAGTAACAAAAGTAAATAAAGTGCAGCAAGGTGGCCCAATCCTTTTTGTAGCAAAGGACAAGCCTGGACAAATTCTTATATAGAGAAAAGCGCTCCCGAGGACGCATGGGAATTATCGTCAAGCTAGTTTTCATCATGTTCATATGATTCGCGTTTGGTACTTTGATAATCTGATATGTGGGTGGACCGGTGCTTGGGTGCTTTCCTTACTTGGACAAGCATCCCACTTATGATTAACCTCTAGTGCAAGCATCCTCAACTACAACAAAAGTATTAAGGTAAACCTAACCATAGGATGAAACATATGGATCCAAATGAGCCCCTTACGAAGCAACACATAAACTAGGGTTTAAGCTTCTGTCACTCTAGCAACCCATCATCTACTTATTACTTCCCAATGCCTTCCTCTAGGCCCAAATAATGGTGAAGTGTCATGTAGTCGACGTTCACATGACACCACTAGAGGAGAGACAACATACATCTCATCCCACAGGTACCAATCCTAGACTTGGAGACAAGAATTGGATACAAGAGATGAACTAGGGTTTGAGAGGAGATGGTGCTGGTGAAGATGTTGATGGAGATTGACCCCCTCCCGATGAGAGGATCATTGGTGATGACGATGGTGATGATTTCCCCCTCCCGGAGGGAAGTTTCCCCGGCAGAACAGCTCCGCCAGAGCCCTAGATTGGTTCCACCAATGTTCCGCCTCGTGGCGGCGGAGTCTCGTCTCGAAGGCTGGCTTATGATTTTTTTCTCATCGAAAGACTCCATATAGAAGAAGATGAGCATCGGAGGGCCACCAGGGGGGCGACGAGGCAGGGGGGCGCGCCGAGGGGGTAGGGCACGCCCCCACCCTTGTGGGCAGGGTGTGGCCCCCCTCCGGAACTTCTTGCGTTCAGTATTTTTTATATATTCTGAAAATGACTTCCATGAAGTTTCAGGACTTTTGGAGCTGTGCAGAATAGGTCTCTTATATTTGCTCCTTTTCCAGCCCAGAATCCCAACTACCGGCATTCTCCCTCTTTATGTAAACCTTGTAAAATAAGAGAGACTAGGCACAAGTATTGTGACATAATGTGTAATAACATCCCATAATGCAATAAATATCGATATAAAAGCATGATGCAAAATGGACATATCAACTTCCCCAAGCTTAGACCTCGCTTGTCCTCAAGCGAAAGCCAAAATCAAAAAATATGTCCACATGTTTAGAGATAGAGGTGTCGATAAAAATAAAATACGGACATGAGGGCATCATGATCATTCTTAGAACAACAACTTATATGATTATTGTCATATGATCTCTTATGCCAAAGTAACAATTCAATCACAATTTCAAGTATGAACCATAAACTTCATTGAAAACTAACAAACTATAATCTCGGTCATTGAAGCAATTGCAATTTATAATACCATAGGAAAGAGTCAATATAAGAGCTTTTCAGCAAGTCCACATACTCAAGTAGCATATAGTCTTTCACAATTGCTAACACTCACGCAATACTTATGGGTGTGGAGTTTTAATCGGAGACAGAGAAAGATAGGGGCTTATAGTTTTGCCTCCCAACGTTTTACCTCAAGGGTAATGTTAACAATAATAGTTCATGAAAACTCACATCTGATTAGCCATATATACCAGGATCTTTCCAACATGTTGTGCTTGCCAAAACATAAAATTTTAAAAAAGGAGGGGTGAAGATCACCATGACTCTTATGCAAGGTAGGAGATAAAAGTAAAAGATAGGCCCTTCGCAGAGGGAAGCAGAGGTTGTCATGCTCTTTAATGGTTGGATGCACAAAATCTTAATGCGAATGAATGTCACTTTATATTGCCACTTGTAATATGGACCTTTATTATGCAGTCTATCGCTTTTATTTCTTCCATATCACATGATCGTATAAAGCTTATTTTCTCCCACACTAACAAGTCATACATATTTAGAGGGAAATTTTTTATTACTTGCACCGATGACAACTTACTTGAGGGATCTTACTCAATCCATAGGTAGGTATGGTTGACTCTCATGGCAAAACTAGTTTAAGGGTGTTTGGAAGCACAAGTAGTATCTCTACTTGGTGCAAAGAATTTGGCTAGCATGAGGGGGAAATGCAAGCTCAATCATGTTGGATGATCCATGACAATATAATTTATCTCAGATGTAAGAAAACATAACCCATTACATTGTCTTCCTTGTCCAACATCAACTCTTTAGCATGTCATATTTTAATGAGTGCTCACAATCATAAAAGATGTCCAAGATAGTATATTTATATGTGAAGACCTCTCTTTCTTTATTACTTCCTATTAATTGCAACGATGACCAAAACTATGTTTGTCAACTCTCAACAACTTTTATTCATCATACTCTTTCTATGTGAGCTCATTACTCTCCATAAGATCCATATGATCTCTTTTATTCTTTTTATTCTTTCTCTTTTCTT
>NC_053022.1:73200253-73256379 GCF_003073215.2 Triticum urartu | reverse complement strand
AGTAATAATAGCCTAGATTCCTATGAAGAAAAACTCTCCACTTCAAATTGAACTCCGTACTTGTCTGTATACTCAGACAGTCATTTAAAATATTTGCATAGATTTCGTTATAAAACTATCCATATGTAGCATAGCATCACATGGGGCAAATTCTACAGGATAGATACATTCATAGGGTATACGCAAAGCTTGTATCCACTATCAAAGATCTAATGTGACAAAACTTCATGATAAGTTCTGTATTTGACCCCTAAAGTTTGCATCGTAGCACTTGTCACCCTCTCACTTCACATTTCCTAGAATTTGATTCTGTACTGGTACTGTACTAGTAGGCACACGTTGTACTATACGAAGTACAGTCAGACCTGTGTTTTGATCCTTGGCCACAAGGGCACCAGTGCGGCTGCCCCCTACTAGTATTAGTCTATAAATCGACTATGGTAACCACAGAAGTTTTCTGAGGGAAGGTAACCACAGAAGTTTTCTGAGGGAAGGTAACCACAAAAATTGTAACTGAATGAATATAACAGGATGCATGAGAGGTGAAATTTAGCATGGATGCATACAATGTTTACATAGTTGGAGCAATGTCCTCTTATCTTGCAATGAACTATCCTTTCACTCAGTCAGTCGAATCTTTTAATTGCAGGTTATACTGGCGACAAACATGGCTGAATCGTCTGTCACTATTCCAGGAGTTGCTTATGTTATTGATTCCTGTAGATCATTGCAAGTCTACTGGAATCCAGTCAGGAGAATTAACTCAGTTAAGCTTGTATGGATTTCCAAGTCCCAGGTTAATATCACAAAATACTGATGCTATTTATATTAAACTTACTTTGGACACTCAAGTTTGATACTAGTTATAACTTTTCTAGGCTGAGCAGCGGAAAGGCAGGACAGGCCGGACCTGTGATGGTCAAATTTTTCGCTTAGTAACAGAGCCATTTTACAACACCTTTCCTGATCATGAAAGCCCTGCCATTTTAAGTTTATCCATAAGAGAGCAAGCACTCATGATATGTTGTGCAGAGTCCAGAGCTATGAATGACCCCACCGGTAATTTTTCTCTGCAATTCAACTAATCTTGATTGATGTTTCTGTGCTGGGATTATGAACGTAAAATATAGTGCGAAAACAAGAACAGTGAACTAAAGGAGCAATTCTAGAATTCTGTGACCTTGATGCATCCTCCTCACTTGTACTTATGGGCTTTGTGCAACTTGCTCTTAACTACAGTATGATATTTCTTTCAACGAGAATGATCTGCATCATCTGTACTATTGTTAATGTGTTCACATCTTTCTGCTGTACTGTAGAGTGTGACAAAGAATTAGTGCAATATCTACACAGAAGTTTCTAGGAAGCTTTGGTTAGCTAGGTTCGTGGTGCATTGCTTTCATCTTCTCTTTTAAGAGAATAGGCTTCTTCTTTGCGTCTATCTAGTAACCATATTATATCAACTAAGGAATGCCGGTGACAACGAGAGATATAGAAGAGGATCAGAGCAAATTCTACTTGTAGTTAACTAAGATGAGTGTCTGAACTACCAATTCTTGATTGGATCTGGGAATTCCAGTAACTGCTAGTTTCTGCTGCACTGGAACTGCTGGTTCCTTACTGGGATGTTGAACCAGATACAGATTAATACAATAGTCACTCCTGTTTAGTTTATAGTTCAGCAATTGAATAATTAGATTTCATGCGGTCCTCTTGTCTTCCTCCAGTTTTCCACAGGCTGTTCCTGTCCTCCTAGAGAAAATCATGCACCATTCTGCATGCAGTCAGTCACCGTGCTTCCATGAGCAAAAATTCATTCGCGGGTGCAGCAAGAGATGAGCTAATATACAAATCAGCGACAGAATTTACATAGGGAGCCAAGATGACCTTAGACCTAGTTGATTAGGTCTATGTATAATGTATTAGCATTTTCAAAAGGACATGGATAAGTAGAAATCTACGATCTGAGTAGGATAAAGATAATCAAGCCCGTTGCTGTCAATACAGATTTCCTTTGCCATCATTAGCCACTTTTGCTTCAAGGTTTGTAATAATTGTTATAGCGCCGTACTGAGGCAAAAACCCTTTACAGAATTATCACTCTGCCCATCTTAAGACATCAGAATTATCATTTATTTTTTCAAATTTTCAAGATTGCCTACTTAGTCATCATTGTAGTAAGAATTCCCGTTTTGATGCTCATTAGTTGGATTGTTCGTATTTAAATATTTAATCCAGTGTCCCCAAGTGTGCATTTTTTTAACACTTTATACAGCCATTGCTATATAGATGTGACTTCTAAATTCTATAATAATTTGTTACGTATTTTTTTGAGAAAATTCAAAGCTTGCGTCTTGATGAATTGGATATATATAAATAGTAGTACTATTTACAAGCCCAAGTTGGCTAGGGTTACAATTGTGCGCAAAGAAAATTAATGGAAATCTCAAGAACATGAGAGGGACACCTTTTAAGACCTAGTGCTCCCGCGCATGCCCAGTTCACCTCGTCCTCCTTGATTTGATAGACTAAGCGTAGATGGCAAGGCTGATTGCAACAGTTGAATGTGCAGCCGTTCCTGTGCTTCCAGATCATCCCAATAGCTGAGGAGTACATGGAAGCTAGGGCATTTCCTTACCGGCTTTGGAGTGGTGCTGTGTGCTGTGAACCACCGTTCAATGATTCGAAGGGGTACTTGCCGGGTCTTGGCGGGCATCAGGTCGATCACAACCAAGAGAGGAATTCGTTGCAGGTCCACAGCACAAAGGGGTAGTCGACTAGCAGGTGCCTCATTGTTCAGCGTCTGGTCGCAGAATAAATAGGCAGCACATGTTGCAGTCCATGGCCCGCCCGCTGCTCCACCGTCCAGCATCGGTTGAGGCTAGCGAGCCAGACGAAGAACTTGACCTTATAATAATTTGTTATTGAAGTTAGAAAAAACACCAAATACTTCTTTGCATATTAGTCAGCAAGATCTTAAAAAACAGAGTACATGCATTTAAAACAAAACATATTTGGGTATGTGGGATCATTATACACTGTGTAACTCTTCGTATATATTTATTTTTTTTGACGAAAAAGCAGCATGGTGCTGATTTTCATTGATGTAGAGGTAGGAGCAAACAGTTACAGGGAACTGGGAAAGAAGAAAAATACGAAAGAGGAAGAGGCAGAAACATGGTAGGCGCCAGATGCCCAGCCTAAATACACTGGCGAAGCGACCTCGAGCTTAAGGCGGCTCAAAGAAAGTGGCCATGGGTGCCAGTCCTGCCTGTACCCACATCCTGGCTTCGTCAATGATTCTGGAGTGAACTTGAGACGCTGTGCCGGTCTTGGCGTTGAAGATCCTGTCGTTCCGCTCCTTCCAAATGCACCAGGATACCAGCAAGCAGGTGGCCTTCCAGGTAGCCCTTTTGGCGCGCGGGAGTGATCGTGTCTGTCTTCTGAACTGCGTCCGCAATCGGGTATCAGTAGGCATCGCCAGGTCCGAGAAGGGGCTGCCCAGAGAGCTCGCCGTTTTTGACCAAACCTGCATAGAGAACGGGCAGGCCGCGATGAGGTGGTGCGCTGTCTCCGGTGCCGCCCGGCAGAGCGGGCAGACCGGGTCATGCGGTATGTGCCGTTGTTGGAGGTTGTCTGCCGTCAGGCACTTTCCTCGCAGCAGAATCCAGGCAAACGATTTGGCACGCGGCGCCGCCTTGGCCGACCAGATGATCTCATTGTCGTTGGTTGGGATGGCACCCTGGAAGATCTTGTGATATGCCGAGGCAGCCGAGTACTTGCCATCCGAGGTCCATTTCCATGTCATGCTGTCCTGCACCCCGTCGCCGAGCGTGATTGCCGAAGCTGCCTCCTAGAGCTCGCAAAGTTGGTGCAACACTGTGGCGTTTGGGTTAGGTTTGACGTATCTCAGCCAAGCGTTGCCCTCGACGGCCGCACGGAGCATAAGCCGTCGCCCGTTGCAGTGCGCAAAGAGCTCCGGCCAACGGTCAGCCGGCCTGCACCCCTGTGCCCAGTGCGAGCGCCAGAAGCTCGTTTTCCTTCCGTTGCCGATGACTATCTCCGTGGATGCTCTGAAAATACCCTCAGCCGCTGGGTCATGGGGTAGCACCAACTCGCGCCAAGGCCTGGAGTCATCGATCCAACTGTTCCAGTACCAGCGAGCGCGGAGTGCGGCCCCTTGGCGCTGCAGATCGTGCACCCCAAGGCCACCAAACTCGCGCGGCCTGCAAACCTGCTTCCAGCTCACGAGGCACTTGCCGCCCGGCGAGGACTCGTCTGCCGCCCAAAGGAAGCCTTGTCTCAGCCTATCGATCATTTTGAGGAACCAAACGGGCGGCGCGATCGCCATGATCCGGTAGATGGCCATGGCAGTTAGCACCGATCTGACCAATGCGATCCTGCCCGGGAGTGCGATCAGCTTGGCCTTCCATCCTCTCAGTCTCTTTGCAAGGCTGTCTATAACCGGCTGCAAGTCCTCCCTCCTCAATCTTGTATCCGAAAGCGGCAGGCCGAGGTATGTGATTGGGAAGGCTTTGGACTTGCAATCCGTTTCTACCACTGCCTCCCCGATTTGATCCTCCGTGCACGCTATTGGTGTAGCCGCGCTCTTTGCCCAGTTGGCCCGTAGCCCAGCGACTGACTGGAAGAGATCCAAGAGAGTGATGGCGGCGTGCATCTCATTCCGCGAAGGGTTAATGAAGAGCACGATGTCATCAGCGTACATCGAGATTCGGTGAGGCATAGGGACCGTGCCAATTGCAGGGAGGACCTGGGCTCGGCTGGCCGCTTCGATGAGCCTAACAAGCGAGTCCATGACAATGACAAACAGGAGCGGGGAGAGGGGATCGCCCTGGCGGAAGCCTCTGCTGTGGTAGATTGTGTCAGATAGATCACCGTTGATGCCAATTTTGGTTGACGATGTTGCTAGCAGGCTTGCAATCCAATTGGTCCATCGGCGGCCAAATCCTCTCGCACGAAGCAGATCGATCAAGAACTCCCAAGAGACAGTGTCAAAGGCTTTTGCAAGGTCGATCTTGAGCAGAATGGCTGGTGTTTTCTTCATTTTCAGGGTTTTGATCATAGCCTGCACGTACATGAAGTTGTCTAGGATAGATCTCTCCTTGATGAAGGCGCTTTGACATGGGGCAACTAGCCCCTCCATTGCTGGCTGTAACCGTCGAGCAAGGATTTTCTCTATGAGCTTTGCCACACTGTGTATCAGGCTAATTGGTCTGAACTCCGTCAGTTGCGAGGCACCTTCCCTCTTGGGCAGTAGGATCATGACGGCCGTGTTGAGGGCCTGCAGGTTCGCAGAGTTGCACCCGGCGAACTTGGAGATGGCAGCCATCAGGTCTCCCTTGATGATGGGCCAGCATCTCTGGTAAAACAAGCCCGTAAATCCGTCCGGCCCAGGCGCTTTCTCTGCGTTGAGATCATTGATCGCATCTAACACTTCCTGCTCCGAGATGTCGCTGCCCAGGTACTGCAGAATCCCGTCATTGGGCAAGTACTGTAGGGCCTCAAAGTTTAGAGTTGCCGACCGTGGCGCAGGCTGCCCTAGTAGGTTGGAGAAGAAATCACAGGCGAGTTGAAGCTTCTCTCCTTGCTCAGACACATGTTGGCCCTGGTGTAGGAAGGATTGAATGTGATTCTTTCTCCGTCTTGAGGAGGCCTTCATGTGAAAGGACTTGATGCAAGCGTCTCCTTCTCTGACCCAGATCACACGCGCCCGCTGCCTCCAGAACGATCGCTGCAGTGCGCTGATGGCCAACAGTCGGACTTTCAGGTTGTTGCGGAAACGGTGCTCATCGATCGTCAAATCCCTCGAGTCTCTGGCCTTGTCTAATCTGTAGATCAGCTCATTGATCACGTCTAGGGCGCTGCTCATTTGGTTCAGGTGCCGGCTGTGCCACGCCTTCAGAGCTCGGGCCACCCGTCCCAGCTTGGTGTGCAAGACCACATACGCGTCAGGCGACAGAACCGGCTGCTCCCATGCCGCCGCGACCACGCCGTCAAAGCCCTCGAGCTTGGCCCAGAAGGTCTCAAATCGGAATTTTCTGCTGTGCTTGAACTCGGTGTCACAGGATAGCAGCAACGGGCAGTGGTCATTGACGGCCGAGGATAGGCCCTGCAGAAGGCAGGAGGGGAATAGGTCGTGCCATCCATCATTGAATAGCACCCGATCGAGCTTCACTTTCGTTGCATGCTGTTGCTCGTTGCTCCAGGTGAAGGATCGACCATGGAGATACAGGTCCTTTAGCTCCATATCGGAGATGAAACGGCGGAACGCGTTCATCATCTTGCGATTGACCCGATTGTTGGATTTGTCAGCCGCCTGACAGATGAGGTTGAAATCGCCAGCATAGATAGTTGGGCCCGGGTTCGCAGTCATCGCGGCTCTTAAGTCGCCCAAGAAGCTGATCTTGTCTGCATCAGCCTGCGGTCCGTAGACACCAATGACTTGCCAGGCCTTCCCTGACCTCCGATGACAGCAAGCAGCGGAGATGAAGGACGGGGTGCAGTGCGACGAGGAGACAGTGATCTCGCCGTCTTTCCAGGCCATGATAATCCCTCCCCGAGTACCAACAGCCGGCTGAAAGCAGAAACCGATGAAAGCAGGCCCGCAGCACTCTGTGACAAACTCTTTGGAAACCTCAGAAACCTTGGGCTCTTGAAAGCACACGAACGATACATTAAACTGCTGCACTAATCTCCGAACTACACCTCTCCTAGCAGCCGAGTTCAAACCTCTAACATTCCAAAATAGCAAAGGACAGCTATCCATGGGAAACTACAACAGATGGACGCAGAACGCCGATGGCTGCCCTAGACGGCAGGGGCGGAAGCAGCACCAACCACAGTCGCCCTCACTCCCGGAGCAGCAGCCAGCGCCGTGAGGGCCTCAATCTGGGCTAGGGTTAGCGGGCGGTCGAAGGAGAGCTCGTAGCGGCGCATGGCGTCTTCCCCGGGCGCTCCAATGCCAAGCTTCTGCATGATGAGCTGCTGCGCCCGGGCCATCGCGTTGAGGGTGGCGGTTGCTTGGGAGGCCAGGCGCCCACTGCGCCTAGGGTTGGAGATCGGCGAGCGCCGGCGGCGTGGCGCCCTCTTCTGAAGCGTGGGGCGCGGTAGGATGGGAGGAGCCAGCAGCAGAGCGACGTCAGCGACGAGCTGGTCTACCGCCGACCGCGGCCCCTCCACGCCCCCTGCCAGCGGGCCCTGGCTCTCCGGGCCCAGGGCGCATGCATGGTCGAGACGATCCGGCACATGCATGGGCGAGACCGTACCTATGCCCTCGTGGGCCCCTTCCGACAGCGCCCCCTCTGGGGCCACCAGCTCCTGGCGACCCGGTGCAAGCGTGGCCGTGGCCACAGCCGAGACCTCTGGGGCCCCTTTCGTCAGCGTCAGCGGCCCCATGCAGCTGGCCGGCTCGTTGACCTG
This sequence comes from Triticum urartu, assembly GCF_003073215.2. Taxonomy (NCBI): domain Eukaryota; kingdom Viridiplantae; phylum Streptophyta; class Magnoliopsida; order Poales; family Poaceae; genus Triticum; species Triticum urartu. Next base: position 73,248,939 of record NC_053022.1, on the reverse strand, counting down.
GGCCTCCATGCCTAGTGAAGTGAGGGCCCCTGACATCTGGATCAGCCCGAGGGCGCTGGACCGTGGCGCCACAGGGTCCACCTGACCATGCAGGGCTGGCAGCACAGCAACACCTGCCCGAGAAGCAGCGCCCGCCCCCCCAGACGAAACACGAGAAGGGATTGCTCCCTCTTGGCTGCCGAGGATGGGCCCATGAGGGTTTGCCCGGATGGGGGTCAGCGGACGCTGCCAAGTGTCAGCCCGCGCCTGGTCGCATGGCGCATGCGCATGCACGTCGGGGAGGGCGCCGCCCATGGCCGCGCTAGGGCAGACCGCAGCTGAGCCGCCCGAGCCCGCTACGTCCAAGCCCGTCGCCGCCAAGGGGGAGACGGCCGAGCCACCGTTGAGGAAGCCCACGATCTTGTCGTCGGAGATGATGGCCACCTGCCGGCCTTGGTATGGTCCACCCCCCGCGGCCTCCAGGCGGGAGAAGACCGAGGTGCGCCAGGTAGCCGAGCGGGAGCCGTCGATGCTTCCCCGCGCCCACGACAGAGGACGCACGCCGAGACGCTCCCCCTCCCGACCAGCCTGCGGCCCACCACCGGTCACTGGGGCGGCGAACTCCTCGAGCTCGTCCAGATGCACCAGCACCAGACCAGCCTGGACGCGCGGACAAAGGGGCAGGGGCGTGGAGTGGTCGACGGTCTGGAAGAAGCTGGCCGGGAGGCGGAGGTGGTCGAGGGGGTCGATGTTGCGGCGTGGTTCGTGCGTGCCGAGCTCCACCCAGTGCGGCAGCTTGTCCGGCGTCTCCACCCAAGCGTAGAGCACGAAGAAGGATGTCTCGGTTTCGTGGAGCGACTCCACTTCAACGGCGTCGATCCGGACCATGGGCAGCATCTTAGCGACCGCCGCGAGCGACCAGGATTGCAGCGGCACGCCTTCGAGGAAGAGGCGGGCCCGGAAGCGCAGCGTCTTGAGCTCGGAGCGGGTGCGTTGCGACCAGTCCTTGACCGCAAACAGCGAGCCCTGGTTGTCGTGGAAGACGCCGCGCTCGAAGACGGTGTCGCGCCAGACGGGGTCAGTGAAGCGGGCGATGAAGGAGTCGAAGTAGAAGGAGACGAACACTGCTGTCGGGGGCAGCTCGGGGAACTCCGCCATGATGGCATCCTTCACCCTGGCCGGGTACATCCCCTCGGCGACCATCGAGATGAGCAAGGCGGTGGCGCGCAGACGGACCTCCCGGTCCGCCATCTCCTGGGTGAAGTCGAGAAGGACTGTGGAGCCGAGCGGCCGCCGCTCCGGGGCGCCAAGGCCAGGCTCCGCCGGGGCCTGGGACGAGGCAGCGGGGAGGGACGACGCCATTGCAGCCGTGGTGTCGGGGAAGATGAGCCGCTGGTGGATCGGCAGACGAGCGGCCGACGAAGGCCCGGCAGGAGCCCGGGGGCGGGGTTGGCGGGGGCCGTGAGGTGGTGGTGTTGGCGGGTTGCGGCGCAGTGGAAGTGGTGGTGGTGGCGGCGGACTACGGAGCGGTGGGAGCGGGTGGCGTGGGAGGTGCTTGGAGCGACAGCTCCGGCGCAGGTGGCCGAGGCGCCCGCAGTGGATGCAACGGACACGGCTTGAGCAGCGAACGGTGGGGTGGGCGGCTTCGAGGCACCTGTGGCAGCGGCCGGCAAGGTTGGCTTTGTAGGAGTAGTGGAAGTGGTGTGGCGTCGCGGCTGTAACTGGTGGAGGCGATGCCTTGCCCTGCCTCCGGGAAACCAGCTGCCAGGCCGCCCCCCCCCCCCCCCCCCCCCCCCATCCCCATTGATGGCCCTGGGCGGATCAGGCGCAGCAATAACCATCGTCGCAGGCGAAGATCCAGCGGTAGCCGAAGACCCGGGCGCGTGGGGCGCCGGCGCGGCTTCAGAGGCCGGGATCTCGGTCTCTCCCATGCCGAACCGGACGACCGAAGCATATGACCGCGGGGTCGAAGGCGAGCTGTCCCCCTCAGATCCGCTGTCTGAGAGGCAAAGGCGTGCCTCCGAGCCAGGCATGCCTGGGAAGTGCGGCGAGGCTGGCAGCGCGGGGCTAGCCATGCGGCCTATTGACCGGCAGGCGGGGTAGGGCACGGTGGGAGTCGCCGTGGCCAAGGTGGCCACGGGCGGGGAGCGGCGGCGCGGAGCGGTGCCCTAGCTGCTGCACGACAATGTATCCTGTCGGAGAAGATGTATATATTTATATTAAGCTAATATTCTCACTCTTTATTGAAAAAGGTAATATTATCACTAACTGTCACTCTTTGTCGCCAGTCCTGCTGCAAAAAATTCTCAATCCACCAGAGTCTGCTGTTATTAAAGATGCACTAGAGACTCTTGTTCAAATTGATGCGGTTCAGCCAGCTTTGAGTGGAGGGTATCAGCCCAGTTTTTATGGCTATTTGCTCAATAGTTTGCCGTTATCGTTCCATGCTTCTGTTCTTACCCTGAAATTTGGTGAGATGGGGTATCTCCATGAAGGAATCCTGATAGGCATTATGTTGGACATCCAACCACTTCCTATACTGCAACCTTTTGGTGATCAAGCATTGGTACGTTCTAGTTACATCAATTGAGATGCTTGTATCCCCAGGTTCTATTAAAAACAATAGAACATGCTTATATCCTAATTTATGTTTTACAGCGCAAGAAGATTAGAGACAATTACTTTGATGAGGGTAGTTCTCAACAAATTGGCAAGAAGGAAGCTACACTCATCGGAAATCTTCGGGCATTTCAATTTTGGCAGTACATGTTTAAGGTACATCCTATCTTATCTGTAACAAAATAACCTGTACATTGGTTGAGGGCCTTTTTGTTAGTTGTTTCTTTTTGAAATTTCTAGTATTAACTTTCAAGTTGACGCGGTGTTTTGGCTCCTAGGTGCATATGCACCCATTGTCTAAATACACATTTTGAAAAGTTGAAAAATTCGGAACAATAATCCCGCGGGTATATCCGGACATTCTATGTATATGCACAAAGTTTTGGTGAAAAACGACGTTTTTGTGGCTTGTGTAAAAAAGATAAAGAAATGCAAAATGAATAGTTGTAATAAAGCATCAGAAATTGTCTTTTTTACACAAGCCACAAAAAATCTCGTTTTTCACCCAAAAACTTTGTGCACGCGCATAGAATGTCCGGATATACACGCGGGATTTTTGTTCAGAATTTTTCAACTTTTCAAAATGTGTATTTAAACAATGGGTGCATATGCACCTAGGTGCCATTGCCAATTTCCGCTTTCAAGTCCTTTTTACTAACAATTACAAATATAAACGCTCATTATCTTTTTATATCCTTTTCTGGTAGTACCTTTCCTAATGGATGGCTAATGTTGGGATGATATATCATGGGCCTTAATGAAAATTATTATTGATTAACCAAAATGTACTTATTTTTTGGATTCTGTTAGCACTATTTTGTTTTCACTAAAGTTACATGTTCTATTTTTTTCCAGGATAAGTTTCATCTGGAGTACCTGATAAATATAGCCAAGAACGAAGAATCAAATGCATCTGGGCCCTTGATCTTGAAAAATGAAGAAGACTGGTGTAGATTTCACAATCTCGTCCCGAAAGCACTTAACAACATCTCTGAAATCTGTATGTCCTTTAACTTGTGATAAAAAGTTTGTGAAGTGTATTTTGTACTAAGAGTAGGTACTCCCACTAGCAGTGGCGGAGACAGGCCTAGGGCAGTTGGGGCTATAGCCCTAGGCCTAGTGATAATAGCCTTTGTAATTTCTTGTTAAAATAATATATGAAAAATCACTAAAGTGCATCATTTAAGATAGCTTAGCCCTAGGTATAAAACCCTGTGCTAGCTTCGCCACTGCCCACTAGTATATGTGTTTTGATTGCACAATTTGCATCTATTGATGTGCGCCAGATACTCTTGCATTATCATAGTTTTTCCACTAAAAGTTTGAAAATGTACATAAGATGGTAGAAAGGGTTGGCTGCTGTAGCCTGCTGTGTTATACATCAGTGTTTTCTGTTCCTACAAAATATACATACTTCGTGTGAGGACCTACTCCTGGAAGTGCAAATATCAAAATGCTTTCCAAAAATACAATACATGGATATTTCTTGTTGTTAACTGTTCCTTTTAAACAGATGATGATATTATGAGCACACTGCACCGCTTTAGGCCTCCTTTTCTTCAGAAAATCATTCCTCCAAAGTACCTTCAGACCTTTGATTTCCACCATGCATGTCGTGACCCTGAATTGCCGGAGCCAGAGCATATGCCTTCATTCTCGTTGGAAGCTGATAATTCTCATTTAGATTCACAGCGGAGGTGTGCTTCACACCCATATATTTCCGCAACTGATTTTGGAGCCACTGACATTGTTAATGGCCTGAAGAAGGCTATCAAAGAGGTGAGTTGTATTATATAACTTTATGCATTGTCAAGTTAGCCATATACAAGACATAATGTAGAATAAATATTTTCTCCATGCAAACATAATGCTTCTTGATTGGTTCACAGATGAAAATACAACTTGCAGACGAACAAGTTGTTGGTAATGCTCAACCAGCCTTTGGAGGTGAGAAGTGGGTGGAGTATGTTAACAACACTTTTGAGGAATACAAAGGCCCTTTTAACAATTCAGCTGATGACCCCAAACCAGCATGCAAGTTCTTCCTCACATTAAAGGTAGACTGTTGCGGTCTTTCATGCTATTTTCACCTGTCCTTTCTTCCCCACGTCATTTGCAGGAAATGTTATTTGGCCATTTTTCTCCGTGTGTTGAATAAGATATTTTATTGAAGGATTGCCCTATTTTCATATCTGAAATTGTAGTAACCACAATCCCTGCAACATAGTACATCATGTTATAACCAGCCGGATACAGACCAACTGAACTCCAAAGATCCTAAAGATTCTACTGAAACTACTTGATAACACTTTTCCCTGCCTCAGCGTAGGACTTGACATGTTCTTTAATGTGATATTACCCTATGAATTAATAAAATGTAACACATTGATGAAACTATGAATAAAGTGGTGGTGACAGGTCAAATGACATTGACAACAGTGATACTATAACAACATGCATTTAGTTAAAATTGTACTCCCTCCGTTCCTAAATATTTGTCTTTCTAGACATTTCAAACAGACTACAACATACGGATGTATGTAGACATATTTTAGAGTGTAGATACACTCATTTTGCTCCATATGTAGTCACTTGTTGAAATCTCTAGAAAGACAAATATTTAGGAACGGAGGGAGTATGTACCTAACTGCATGTACTCCCTCCATCCCAAAATAAGTGTCTCAACTTTGTACTAACTTCTGTACGAAGTTGTACTAAAGTTGAGACACTTATCTTGGGACGGGATGGAGGGAGTATATGTTAAAAAAAACTGCAGGTTTATGTTAACTTGGTATTTTGACAACTCGATGGGTATGAATTAAACTTCTTTCTTCTGACATGTTGTTCCTTTGATCAGGGTTGTATAAAGGGCAGCTCTTGTTCATTTCCACATGATTGTGACTCTTTGATCTCTTCATCAGTTGCATCTAAAATAAACCCAGAAGAACTACCCTGGCGTGCTGACATAGGTTGGACACAGTTGCTGACTAGAGGTGAAAATGGTCACATTCTTGTCGTGAATGACAAAAATCTGAAGTTCTCTCGTGAACTTCGTAAGATAGTTGCCCGCACACCTTATCTGCGTTCGGCTGAGCATAATGCAGTTGCAAACAACCTCAGCATAGTCCTGAATGTCCCTGATCCTTCTCATCTAACTATTGGAGGTGAACATGAACTACCAGTTCCTTGGACGAAATTACAGCGGATTATTTTGTTAGATGATTATGGTTCTGGTGAAGCAATCAGCCACCAACTATTGCAGAAGTTCTTTGAGTATATTGCCATCAAGATCTTGCCGGAAACATTATCTGGTTTGCAGGTCATCGTGATCATGAATAACACAAAATTTGTTAAGATACAGGTACGCCATTTGTTAAGTTCTATCACAAATCCGAAGTTTGATTCACACACATGACAGTAAAATAATCTTGGTGTGCATGGCTCATGTATAGTTTATTTATTTATTTGCTGGTACCTATGTCCTGTTTTAACATTTGAGAATTACCTTCCGAATCTCAGCAACAAGCAACATTTTTTATCAGTCCACTGCCAAAAATGACAGACATTGGCTGCTGTTTTTATAGGTGGAAAGAATGGCAAGAGAGTGTTTCTTCTTTCTGGGTGAATCATTCCTATTAAATGGAGTGCCCCTTGGATGGTTTCCGTGCACCCGTCAACAAGATGGGCGAGTAGCAGGACCAGTTGCTTACGTTTTCAACATGCATCCTCCATCGGCACGGCGATTTTGCGACACAGGAGAACTGAGTGCCAAGTCCTCTGCAGAGACTAGTTAGGCCAGTCTAGGTTATACGCATATTAATAGCTACTCCCAGGTCAAATCGTTTTGCAAGCTGGAAGCTTGTACAGAAATATTATGGCACACTAGCTACGATGGATACGGTAGGCACTGCGCTGCGACTGCTAACTTGGGTTTTTATGTCGTCGCTGCTCTAATTTTTGTTAGATGTCCAATTGGCATGTAAGTGCCTTGAAAGTTGTTATATGTTCATTTGGAAAGTGCCTCCAAGGCATGGAGCCATGGAATCCCACTCTATGTGATAAACCATTATATAACTATGTCAATTTGCTTTTTAGAAGTCAATTCGGTTTTGATCTGGACGACCTTGGATACTTTAACGTGTTGTAGCGAGTCCTTGTGCAAATGCAAGAACATGAAAAATATCAAAACCTCAAGAAACAACAGGAGCAGATCAACTTGGGGGAGGGGTGCATGAAACTTAGTAACTAAGGAGCTATATATACCGGGTCAAACAAGAAACAATATATATGTACCCACACGAATGCACACCAGTGACAGCAAAATTTACTCAATATCCAACCTACTAAAGAGACCAAGCAATTTCTTGCTTGTACACAAGAAATAAATAGCACACATACCCGTTTATTGCGTAAGGCCTTTGTCATGCCCCAAAACATAGCAGTGACAATTGCCACATGCTTATAAATTCAATTCAAATTTATAAGCATGTTAGGCCATCAGGTTAACAAAGGTAGTACACTACAAGTGTTCTTGCTAGTACATGCATGCAAGTTTCTTTATTTCATCCCCTCCCATAGTACTACTTCTACTGTTCACCATCATTTCCATTGCTCATCTCTGCAAAAATAAATAAGATAGCAAGAATGAGTATGATGACATACTCAGCAAGCACACATGTAGCAGGGAAAATATATGTGACACCGGAAGCAAGCATATGGATTAGCCGTAAGAAAAAAAAAGAAACAAGAATGGTAGAGAAAATAAAGATGCGCTTAGAAATAATAATTTTGGCATCACACATGACCGCAAGCTTTCCGACCCGGGAGTCACAGGGATGAGATTTCACGCTTTTACACTTTTAAGAGGGGTACTCCGACGTCAACAGTCTCAATTGGAACCACACAGGCTCTAGTTGAGCAAGATTCTTTTACCCGCTAAGACCCGACTACCCGACCTTACTAGTGTCGATCGCTCCTACGGATCCATCATCGACACGCTTTCGAACGGGTGTCGTTCTTGGCGGAGAACCTCGACAGTCCCATACCTGTACTGTGACCGGTACAATGTTTTTGCCGTCGTGATGCCTTAGTGTTAGATTTTTCATTAGGACTGGAACATTAGAAGAGGAAATATTATCTCAAAAGATCACCGATATATCATCTCTAGCTTCTGCACAAGATTAGCTAGTCTTGCATGTGCTATTCTTAGCATAACGAGTGTACAGGTCCAACAAGTAAAAATGAGGCGTACTTAGTCAGAACAAGGCATGTGGTACAAGATAGAAAGAGAGAAAAGACAAAATAATCTAGAGGAGTTCTTGGGAGACAAGACGCATGCATCTTTCACAACTAGCATGCAGAACCAAACCATCATGCGTACTGTACAAGGACACACTAGCTGATGTGAAAAAATTAATAACAAGAATAGTGCTACAGACTAGCTATATAGAGAAGTACTAGCAACAGCGGCATGGCATGAGTAAAGAAAGAGAAGGAGGGTCGAAATCACTATTCTGACATTTTTAGCAATCTTTGTCACAAACTAAACTCGACATAAAAGTATTTTATGATCTGACTCTTTTAATAACGCCACGGCCCATGGCGTTTCTAGGCCACACAAAAACGCCGAGCTAGCTCGCGTTGCAGCCCTGACCCATGATCAGAACGTGGCAAGCTGGAAACGCCGAGCCAGTTCGTGTTGCTAGAAACGTCAGGAACCTTGGCGTTTCATCCCAAGATACAAACGCCGGGGTCTTTGGCGTTTCAGATCAGACCCACCGTTAGGCGTAGCTGGAGTGAGTGGCGGTCAGAAACGCCAAACATTTTGGCGTTGCTGAGAATGGCATGCCTCGTGGCGTTGCATTTAGCCTCGGGAGAATGCATGTGATCGATACGGCGCAGTGCGTGCATGAATGGGTTGCTTTCTTCTCGGGAGGGGTTCCTTTCTTCTTCTTTTTTTAGCAGAGTTCCCTTTCTTCTAGGAGCCGGCGCATGCATGGATGCATGCATGGATGGGTTTCTGTTAAGTGCTAGTAACTTCTGCAACGCCAGTTATCTTGGACTGGTTTCAAGCTAGCTCGCCAACAAAGTTCCCTTTCTTCTAGGAGCCAGTGCATGCATGCCTGTTTCAAGCTTGCTCGTCAGCTAGAAACGCCAAAGCTCATGGCGTTTCGGCTTGTGCAGCAACGCTAACTCTCTTGGCGTTTCTATGTGGAGCAAAAACGTGAGCTACCTTGGCGTTTGAATGTGGAGTTGAAACGCAAGCTACCATAATGTTTTTATATGGAGAAGAAACGTCATGGGCTGTGGCGTTGCTAAAAGGGTCAAATCATGAAATACTTTCATGATAAGTTCATTTTGTGACAAAGATTGCTAAAAAGGTTAAAATAGTGATTTCGACCGAGAAGGAGCAGGACATCTAGAGAAGCTAGATGGAACGCATGCTTGCCTTCTCCTGATTCTCTCGACGCAGCAGCATGATTTCTAACGCCTGCTCTGCACCAGCAGCTACGGCTCTACTGCTACTACCTCTAGTGAAGAGAGACAATGGTTGTGGTGTGAGGTCCAGCTACCCGGCCCTTGGCCCTTTATATAGGCGTGCAGCCGTGCAAGGGACAGCAATGCATGCGGTGATCTAAAATATCTACCATCCATCCGGGCTCTTCTACACACAGCTTTATTTTAATTGCCACTAAGTAAAATTGATCTAATTGACATGTATGTCTGACAACAGGAATAGATAAGCCTGCTGGCCTGTACTTGAGTCAGCTGCATAATCATTTCCATTTACTAAACATTTTATTTTCATAAAAGAAAAGGTGTTTATGTACAAAGGAGGGCAATTTTGAACAGGAATATTTTATGTTGGCAATTTTGATAGGTAGGGCAAAGGAGGCTGGTCAGGTGGGTGGCTTGGTGCCTCATCTAGTTGATGGAGGTGTATCCATCCTGCAGTACGCTGATGATACGATCATCTTTATAAAGCACGACTTGGCAAAAACGAGAAATATGAAGCTAGCATTATGCTTATTTGAACAATTGACCGGATTGAAGATTAACTTTCATAAAAGTGAGTTGTTCTGTTTTGGTAGAGCCAATGAGGAACAAGAGGCTTATAGGCAATTGTTTGGATGCGAATTGGGGACATTACCTTTTACGTACTTAGGTATACCCATTCACCATCGTAAGCTGATAAACAGAGAATGGAAGTGTATCGAGGATCGGTTTCAGAAGAAACTGAGTTGCTGGAAGGGCAAACTCATGTCATACGGAGGCCGATTGATTCTTATTAATTCGGTGCTCACGAGTATGCTTATGTTTCTCTTGTCCTTCTTCGAAGTCCCAGTTGGTGTTAGGAAAATGCTAGACTTCTATCGATCCCGATTCTTCTGGCAGAGTGATGAACTAAAGAGAAAGTACAGACTTGCCAAATGGGATATCATCTGTCGACCAAAAGACCAGGGGGGGCCCTTAGCATTGAGAATCTTGAAGTTAAGAACAGGTGTCTTCTCAGTAAGTGGCTGTATAAGCTATCAGCTGAGACTGAAGCCACATGGGCGCATATTCTCCGTAGTAAGTATCTGCGGTCCAAAACTGCAACATCCCAAATTTTCAATTTGGAATGTTATACATTAGATCATCATTGCATATCATATTTTTCTTTTGCATTTTGGTTGATCCTAGAAATTCTACGCAACTCAATGACCCACGGAGAGAGTTGGGGATTTCGTTATTTTCATATTTGAGTTTTCTCAAATTTTGAGAATAGGATCATTTGATTTTAATTATTTTATCATCAATTATTTCTATTTACAAAAATATGAGAGAGGGAATAAAATGACTTTCCCAAAATAAAGAAATATTGAGGATTTAATAATAAAATCAAATAAAATTTTATTTCGGAGTTTTTCGGTGTTTTATTTGAATTTAGGAAAAATGTGCATTTTTCAAAATTGTATTTAGGCCCCAAATAAATGTTCAACTTGTGAGGCTTGATTTTAGAACCCCGTGAAAATTTATTTCGGAATTTTTAGAGTCCGTTTAGTATTTCTTTTTATTTTTCTTCTGCGCGTAAAAAAACGCGCACCGACCTAGGGCCGTGTCCGACTAGGACTCCCGGCCCGTTAGGCTATATATAGCCGGGGGAGGCCCAGCCGAAACCCTAGCCAGCCCCAAGCCGCCCCAGCCCCCGCCGCGCCGCCGCCGTCGCCCCACCGTGCCGCTGGACGCCGCCGCCGCCGCACGCCGCCCGAGGTCCGCCGCCGCCTCGATTTCCGTGCCGGTTTTTTTATTTTTTTCGAAAAACCGTTTGGTTTTTCCGTCGGTTTTTTAGATTCGGTTTTTTTAAATAGATCGGGTTTTCCGGTTTATTTAAATAGCGAGCGTTCGTCCGTTCGTTCATTCTAGCGAACGTTCGTCGTTTTTTTCTTTTTCTCGGATTAAATCCGCGATTTTTCTGATCGCGATTCCTGATCCGATTTTCGTTTTAGTATAACTTTTCGCTCGTTTATCGGAATCAGGCGATTCAAGCGCCTGGAGTTTCGTCTCGAAACCCTCTATCCGTTTAACTAACTTAAACAAGATTTTGCTACCGTAAAATTTACCCTAGATCCAGATTAGTAGAACGAAGTTGTTTTCTTTCGCCGTTTGACTTTCGTTGCTTCGTTCGATTTGATTCTTTTTGCCAACCGGAGTTCTTAAGTTGAACCTTCTGGTTAGTTGTCTTATTTGAGTTTTACCCGTGCATTAGATGAGTACTTATTGTATGCTTGTTTGTTTGTCTGCGATAGAATACCCGGAGTGCGCCGCCTGTTACTTTGAATCTCTAGGTTTCGCGGGTCATCAGCAAGGCAAGTAACGCTTTGATCATACCTTTCCTACTACCCAGTTTTATTGCATTAGATCAATCCTCACACATTGCATGGTTAGGATCTAATTAAATTGTGGGATGGGAAGTAGTTGAGGTAGTACCTATTACCTGTTTATTATCAAACCTTTGGGAGTTACTTCTACGTTTGCTTATTATGCCATGCTACGCTAGTAGACGTGGATTGGGTGAGTGATATCCATGACAGATGTGAGTTTTGTTAATTAATGGTTTATCTAAGGTGGCAACTTAAACACACATCTGGGTGGATTGAGGCACCTGGGTATTCCAGAACTTGCCTGTTTTCTTTTGGACCGCCACCCAGGCTCAAAGGGATCATGGGACTATTCATACTAGAAACTTCCGTGTGCAGCCACAAGCTATTATGGGCTCTAGCATAGTTGACTAAGTCGTGCGAACTCTTACAGTGGTAGACTAGCAGATGTAGGGGATGTAGGTGGTACGGTCTACCCGATCGTAAGGTGCTAGCGCTTCTGAAAGACTATGTCTCGGTCATCCGTCTTCTCAAACACCTTATAGTGCGAGAAACCAAACGGAGGCGATCGAGTCTTGTGGGGAAAAGTGGCAAACCTCTGCAGAGTGTAATAAACTAATCATGGTTAGCCGTGTCCCCGGTTATGGACATCTTGAGTATCTAGTACCTGGATTATCATGTGAATCTCAACATGTTACTCTAAATTAATTTTGTTGGGTTTTGTTTAATGATGATGCTTAATTGGGATTGAGAATGCTGTCAACCATTCTCAATGTTTAACAACTACCATGATAGTAATTAAATTTATTCCTTTGAAGTAGGGAAAAATTGGCTTTACGCAAAACTGTAACCATAGAGCTTTCCACCAGCCAAATATGCATATAGTATAGCTGTTTCATTCCATTACCCTCTATGTGTTACCTTGCCAGCATATTCCATGTGCTGACCCGTTTTCGGGCTGCAACGTTAATGTTGCAGACTTTTCAGACGACGATTAAGGAGTTTTTAGGTCGTGGTTCTATACTCAGATGCCGTTGGACTCACTTATCTTCCAAGCCTTCCACTGTTATCGTTATTAGATGGCCTTAAGCCATATTAATTGTAATAAGTTCTCTATTGAGACACTCGATGTAATAAGTGTGTGATTGCTACTCTGTTATAAATCCTCCGAGTACTATGTGGTGTCAGGATTACTGATCCAGGGATGACACCGGAGCACAGAGATCAGACTATTTGAGGTCTGATCGCTACAGAGATGGTATCAGAGCAGACGCTGACTGTAGGACACGACCACTAAGTTAGAGACCTAGATCACTATTCACTCTCTTCTCTTCTGACCTCTCATCTTTTCTACTCTTTAGGATGGCGGATGCAAGGAATAAGTTCACGCAACCAGATGAAGATACACCCTTTGGACGTCACTTGAAGGAAGTCACTAGATAACTGAACATAGGAATACCAAGCTTCACTGGAACCTACAACGCCACTTTACCTGAAGAAGAGCGCTGGATGATTCAAGTTCAAGTTCCAGGAAGGACGTTCATGCCAGTCACTGAGCCCATAGAAGTTTTCTTTTGATGCACCAACTTGGAGTCTAGGAAAGAGCATGGCAGCTCACATCGCCATGGGACGCATTGGAGAAGTCTACCGCAATGACCTCAAGGATACTATCTACCAGATTTGTGGGCGCCGAGATGAGCACTGGGAGATGATCAGCACCAAGAAGGATAGATCAATTGCAGCTTTTATCCAGGAGTTAAACCAGCACATTCGACGACAGGAGAACCAGATGTGCGCCGACATGATAGATCTGAAGAAGGCTAAGACGAGAATCAAGGAACTGGAGGAAGAACTCAAGGCTACACGTGAAGATTATGAAGAAGAAATTGAAGTATTGGTGGAGAAAAATGACGACCTAATCAAGAAGATTGGAATATTTATGGGAGGCCCTACACCAGTAGAGGAAGACGAAGAACCCAAGGAGATTAGCCCAGAAGACTACATCATCATCGACGACACCGATTCGGATCCAGACGGAAGCGATGATGACTATGTTGATGAAGCTGGAGCAGATATCATGGAGTCTGCGACCGAAGAATATTTCTAGTAGACCACCTCATCAGTAGTAGTAGTCCACCATGTAAATATAGTAGTCCGAGCACTTCTGCGATAGATAGATCGATTGTATGCCCTTGTTTGATTGAATGAAGTGAATTGTTTGCTTTTGCCTCATGTGCATATGGGTAGTGTTTTCTCTTTAGACCCCCTCTACTCTTACATCTCATCTTTTCTAAAACCCTCATCTGCCTCCAAGACGTGACCCCGGATTTGCCTTTCCACCGGAGCTCACCCAGTTGATCCAGCAACAGAACACATTGATGCAGTTGCTAGTCCAGAATCAGAATCAGGGGAACAACAACAACAACCCACCACCACCACCACCTGTTGATCACTTAGCCCGTTTTCTTAGGCTGAATCCGCCGGTGTTTTCCAGTAGCACCGAGCCGATAGTAGCAGATGATTGGCTCCACAAGACAGCTAGGGAGTTGACCACAGCAGGATGCACAGATGCGGAGAAGGTGAAGTTTGCCGCACATCAGTTAGAAGGACCCGCAGCATCATGGTGGGAGAATTTCATAGCCACTTTCCCAGTCGACACTGTCACATGGGACCAGTTTTAGCAGGCTTTTCGTACTGCACATGTTTCAGCAGGAGCTATGGCCATGAAGAAGCGTGAGTTTCGCAACTTGCGCCAAGGAGGACGGACAGTTGGCCAGTATGTGGAGGACTTTAGTAAGTTAGCATGTTATGCCCTAGATGACATCGCTACGGATGCAGCTAAGCAGGAGAAGTTTCTGGAAGGACTGAATGATGAGTTGAGCATGCAGTTGATGGTAGCAACCTTCAACAACTACCAGGAGTTGGTAGATCGTGCTCTTATGATTGAAGGGAAGCAGCAACAAATTGAGAATCGCAAGAGGAAGTATGGACAAGGGAAGTACACTTCAGGAGCTCAGCAGAAGCCACGTTTTACCCCTAGACCGGGAGGACATTTTCAGCATACCCATGTAGGAGGTAGCTCGCACAATCACAATGGCACCAGGAATGGAAATGGAAATGGAGGAAGCAATGGCCAGAATCGCACCAACCCATCAACCCCAGCCAAGAAGGACCTAAGCCAAGTCACTTGCTTTAAGTGTTCGAAGACCGGACATTATGCCAATGAATGCCTTGAGATACAAAATGGAAATGGCAATGGAAGCTCTGGGAAGAAGCCGAACCCTTTTAATAGGGGACAGGTGAACCACGTTAGCGTGGAGGAGGTTGAAGCTCAGCCTAATGCAGTAATAGGTAAGTTTCTGGTTAAGTCATTTACTGCACTCGTTCTTTTTAATACTGGTGCATCGCATTCATACATCTCCAGGGGATTTGTGGATAAGTATAACCTACCAACCCAAGCCCTTAGGTCACCCATGTTAGTAACCTCGCCTGGAGCAGAGTATGTGGCTAGTCTATGGTGTGATCGGTTACCATTAAGGATTGGTAACTATGTTTTTCCCTCAGACCTAATAGTATTGGAATCTCAAGGATTGGATGTGATATTAGGCATGGATTGGTTATCAACGTATGAAGGAAATATTGAATGCGCTAGTAAGTCAATTTTGCTTACCACCCCAGAAGGGAGAAGGATCAAGTATGTATCCTGACATGTGCCGAAGAGGACTCAAGTAAATTGCTTAACAGGAGTTGTGCAGGAGGAAGTACCAGTGGTAAGGGATTTCCCTGAAGTATTTCCAGAGGAGTTGCCAGGCATGCCACCGGATAGAGATATTGAGTTTTTGATTGAGCTATTGCCAGGCACCGGGCCAATATCAAACAGACATATAGGATGCCAGCAAAGGATTTGGTAGAAATTAAGAAGCCGATTAAGGAGTTACTAGATAAGGGATATATTCACCCAAGTTCTTCGCCTTGGGGATCACCAGTACTTCTAGTGGAGAAGAAGGATGGATCGTTAAGGATGGTTGTTGATTATCGAGGATTGAATGAAGTAACGATCAAGAACAAGTACCCACTGCCAATGATCAATGATCTGTTTGATCGATTGTAAGGAGCTAAGGTATTTTCCAAGATCGATCTGCGATCAGGATACCACCAGTTGAAGATTCAAGAATAGGATATACCTAAGACAGCTTTTACCACCAGGTATGGGCTGTATGAGTATACCGTTATGTCATTTGGTCTGACTAACGCACCTGCCTATTTTATGAACATGATGAACAAAGTATTCATGGAGTTTTTGGATAAGTTCGTCGTGGTGTTCATTGATGATATCCTGGTTTACTCGAAGAATGAAGAGGAGCATAAGGAACATTTGCGACTAGTACTTGGAAAGCTCAGAGAACATCAATTATATGCCAAGTTCAGCAAATGTGAGTTTTGGTTGAAGGAAGTAGGATTCCTCGGACACGTTATATCTGGAGAAGGTATAGCAGTTGATCCCACTAAAGTTGATACCGTGACCAAGTGGGAAGCCCCAACAACAGTTGGAGAGATCCGGAGTTTTCTTGGACTCGTAGGATACTACCGGAGATTTATTGAGAATTTCTCAAAGATTGCGAAGCCTATGACTGAGTTGTTGAAGAAAGATACCAAGTTCATATGGACAGAGGAATGTGAGGCTAGTTTCCAGGAGTTGAAGAAACGTTTGGTTACCTCACCAGTGTTGATTTTGCCAGACCAGACCAAAGATTATGAGGTGTATTACGACGCTTCATGTCGAGGACTTGGAGCAGTGCTTATGCAAGAAGGGAGAGTTGTTTCATATGCCTCAAGACAACTGAAGCCTCATGAGTTGAATTATGCCACGCATGATTTGGAGTTAGCAGCCGTCGTGCATGCTTTGAAAACATGGAGGCATTTCCTCATTGGAAACCATTGTGAGGTGTACACGGATCATAAGAGTTTGAAATACATCTTCACACAGAAGGAGTTAAACCTCAGACAAAGGAGATGGTTGGAGCTCATCAAGGATTATGATATGAGATTGCATTACCATCCCGGAAAGGCTAATGTAGTAGCTGACGCATTAAGCCATAAGAGCCACATCAATACATTAATGACGGGAGAAATACCAAGGGAGTTAGCAGAAAATCTTCGTGAACTATGTTTGGAAATAGTTCTGAGAGGCTATGTAGCAGCATTGGAGATTCAGTCAACTTTGATGGATAGAATCAGAGAAGCTCAGAAGACTGACAAAGAGATTGCCTCCATTAAGGAGAAACTTAGCAAAGGAAAAGCTAAGGGATTTCGTGAGGATGAGCACGATACCCTATGGTTTGGAGACCGCGTTTACGTGCCCAATGACCCGGAGATCAGGAAGTTGATACTGCAAGAGGCACACGACTCACCGTATTCAATTCACCCAGGAAATACCAAGATGTACTTGGATCTGAAGGATATTTTCTGGTGGAACGGAATGAAGAAGGATATTGCGGAGTATGTAGCAGTTTGTGATGTATGTCAGAGATTAAAGGCAGAGCATCAGAAGCCAGCATGATTGTTACAACCATTGCCGATACCCGAATGGAAGTGGGATAAGCTAGGCATGGATTTTATCACGGGATTACCCAGGACTCGTTCGGGCTATGACTCGATTTGGGTTGTAGTTGATCGATTGACGAAAGTAGCTCATTTCATCCCAGTAAAGACCACTTACACCAGTGCTAAGTTGGCAAAGATATACATGACCAGGATCGTATGTTTGCATGGAGTTCAAAGGAGTATCGTATCAGATAGAGGAACCCAGTTTACCTCAAAGTTCTGGAAGCAGTTGCACAAAACTTTGGGTACCAGGCTAGAATTCAGTACAACTTTTCATCCACAGACAGATGGACAGACCGAGAGAGTCAATCAGATTTTGGAGGATATGCTGAGAGCTTGTGCGCTAGATTACGGATCTAGTTGGGACGACAATTTGCCATATGCAGAGTTCTCTTACAACAACAGTTACCAAACCAGTTTAAAGATGGCCCCTTTCGAAGCATTGTACGGAAGGAGGTGCAGGACACCGTTATCGTGGGACGAAGTTGGAGACCGCCAGTTGTTTGGACCTGACTTGATTAAAGAGTCTGAACAGAAGGTGAAGTTGATTCGCGATAGGCTCAAGGTAGCCCAGTCCAGACAGAAAAGTTATGCAGATTCTAAACGCAAGGAGACAGTTTACGAAGTCGGAGATAGAGCTTATCTTCGAGTATCTCCACTTCGGGGAACAAAGCGTTTTGGAGTTAAAGGGAAGTTAGCGCCACGATTTGTAGGACCATATCGAGTTTTGGAGCGTATGGGAGAAGTGGCCTACAAGTTGGAATTACCTGAAGGATTGTCAGGAGTTCATGATGTGTTCCACGTTTCCGAGTTGAAGAAGTGTCACGCGGAGATGGCTGACATACCGTTGAGAGACACAGTGCCTTTGGAAACTATTCAGTTGGATAACGACTTGACCTACGAGGAGAGACCCGTTAAGATTCCCGAGTTTGCCAATCGAGTCACTCGCAGCAAGGTTATCAAGTTTTGCAAAGTTCAGTGGAGCCACCACATAGAGGATGAAGCCACCTGGGAACGAGAGGAAGAATTGCTCAAGGACCACCCTCACCTATTTCCTAGCCAACCCGAATCTCGAGGGCGAGATTCATCTTAAGGGGGGTAGGTTTGTAACATCCCAAATTTTCAATTTGGAATGTTATACATTAGATCATCATTGCATATCATATTTTTTTGCATTTTGGTTGATCCTAGAAATTCTACACAACTCAATGACCCACGGAGAGAGTTGGGGATTTCGTTATTTTCATATTTGAGTTTTCTCAAATTTTGACAATAGGATCATTTGATTTTAATTATTTTATCATCAATTATTTCTATTTAAAAATATGAGAGAGGGAATAAAATGACTTTCCCAAAATAAAGAAATATTGAGGATTTAATAATAAAATCAAATAAGATTTTATTTCGGAGTTTTTCGGTGTTTTATTTGAATTTAGGAAAAATGTGCATTTTTCAAAATTGCATTTAGGCCCCAAATAAATGTTCACCTTGTGAGGCTTCATTTTAGAAGCCCGTGAAAATTTATTTCGGAATTTTTAGAGTCTGTTTAGTATTTCTTTTTATTTTTCTTCTGCGCGTAAAAAAAACATGCACCGACCTAGGGCCGTGTCCGACTGGGACTCCCGGCCCGTTAGGCTATATATAGCCGGGGGAGGCCCAGCCGAAACCCTAGCCAGCCCCAAGCCGCCCCAGCCGCCGCCGCCGCCCCGCCATGCTGCCGCCGCCGCCCCACCGCGCCACCGCCGCCGCCCCGCCGGCTGCCACCGCCGCCGCACGCCGCCCGAGGTCCGCCGCCGCCTCGATTTCCGTGCCGGTTTTTTTATTTTTTTCGAAAAACCGTTTGGTTTTTCCGTCGGTTTTTTTAGATTCGGTTTTTTTTAAATAGATCGTTTTTTCCGGTTTATTTAAATAGCGAGCGTTCGTCCGTTCGTTCGTTCTAGCGAACGTTCGTCGTTTTTTTCTTTTTCTCGTATTAAATCCGTGATTTTTCTGATCGCGATTCCTGATCCGATTTTCGTTTTAGTATAACTTTTCGCTCGTTTATCGGAATCAGGCGATTCAAGCGCCTGGAGTTTCGTCTCGAAACCCTCTATCCGTTTAACTAACTTAAACAAGATTTTGCTACCGTAAAATTTGCCCTAGATCCAGATTAGTAGAACGAAGTTGTTTTCTTTCGCCGTTTGACTTTCGTTGCTTCGTTCGATTTGATTATTTTTGCCAACCGGAGTTCTTAAGTTGAACCTTCTGGTTAGTTGTCTTATTTGAGTTTTACCCGTGCATTAGATGAGTACTTATTGTATGCTTGTTTGTTTGTCTGCGATAGAATACCCGGAGTGCGCCGCCTGTTACTTCGAATCTCTAGGTTTCGTGGGTCATCAGCAAGGCAAGTAACGCTTTGATCATACCTTTCCTACTACCCAGTTTTATTGCATTAGATCAATCCTCACACATTGCATGGTTAGTTAAATTGTGGGATGGGAAGTAGTTGAGGTATTACCTATTACCTGTTTATTATCAAACCTTTGGGAGTTACTTCTACGTTTGCTTATTATGCCATGCTACGCTAGTAGACGTGGATTGGGTGAGTGATATCCATGACAGATGTGAGTTTTGTTAATTAATGGTTTATCTAAGGTGGCAACTTAAACACACATCTGGGTGGATTGAGGCACCTGGGTATTCCAGGACTTGCCTGTTTTTTTTGGACCGCCACCCAGGCTCAAAGGGATCATGAGACTATTCATACTAGAAACTTCCGTGTGCAGCCACAAGCTATTATGGGCTCTAGCATAGTTGACTAAGTTGTTTAATGATGATGCTTAATTGGGATTGAGAATGCTGTCAACCATTCTCAATGTTTAACAACTACCATGATAGTAATTAAATTTATTCCTTTGAAGTAGGGAAAAATTGGCTTTACGCAAAACTGTAACCATAGAGCTTTCCACCAGCCAAATATGCATATAGTATAGCTGTTTCATTCCATTACCCTCTATGTGTTACATTGCCAGCATATTCCATGTGCTGACCCGTTTCGGGCTGCAACGTTAATGTTGCAGACTTTTCAGACGATGATTAAGGAGTTTTTAGGTCGTGGTTCTATACTCAGTGATGCCGTTGGACTCACTTATCTTCCAAGCCTTCCACTGTTATCGTTATTAGATGGCCTTAAGCCATATTAATTGTAATAAGTTCTCTATTGAGACACTCGATGTAATAAGTGTGTGATTGCTACTCTGTTATAAATCCTCCGAGTAGTGTGTGGTGTCAGCATTACCGATCCAGGGATGACACCGGAGCACAGAGATCAGACTGTTTGAGGTCTGTTCGCTACAAAAACTTTGTCCCAGGTGACAGTGAGACCGATGGACTCGCCTTTTCGGAAGGGGCTTATGAGAGTCGAAGCAGCCTTCTTTAATAGGAAAAAGTTTATAGCCAGTAATGGCACTACCACGCGCTTCTGGGAGGATACTTGACTTGGTGAAACGCCTCTGGCGCTTCAGTATCCGTCCCTGTATAGTATTGTTCAACGACGTGATGCTCTTGTGGCAACGATTATGCAGTCCATCTCCCTTAATATTCAATTTAGGAGGACGCTAGTTGGCAACCGGTGGGAAGCGTGACTTCATCTGGTGAGTAGACTGATGGAGGTTCAGCTGTCTCATCAGCCCGATCACTTGTGTTCGAAGCTCACTAGGTGTAACACCCACAATGTGGCTATATCTCCCACGTGTCGGGGCACGACTTAGAGGCATAGCCGCATGGTAGGCATGTCGCAAGAGGGGTAATCTTTACACATCCCATGTACTGAATAAGAAAGAGATAAAGAGTCTGCTTACAATCGCCACTTCACACAATACATAAATAGTCATACATCATCCAGAATACAATCAAGGTCCGACTACGGAACCAAAATAAACAAAGACAACCCCAAATGCTAGATCCCTGATCGTCCCAACTGGTCTCCTCTACTGATCATCCGGAAAAGAAACATAGTAACGGCCCGAATCCTCATCGAACTCCCACTTGAGTTCGGTAGCGTCCCCTGCACTGGCATCATCGGCACCTGCATCTGTTTGGAAGTAACTGTGAGTCACTGGGACTCAGCAATCTCACACCCGCGAGATCAAGACTATTTAAGCTTAAGGGTAGGAAAGGGGTAGTGAGGTGGAGCTGCAGCAAGCACTAGCATATATGGTGGCTAACTTACGCAAAAGAGAGCGAGAAGAGAAGCAAAGCACGGCCGAGAAGCTAATAGTGATCAAGAAGTGATCCTGAAGCTACTTACGTTCAAGCATAACATGAGACCGTGTTCTCTTCCCGGACTCCGCCGAAAAGAGACCATCGCGACTACACATGCGGTTGATTCATTTTAATTAAGTTAAGTGTCAAGTTCTCTACAACTGGATATTAAGGAATTCCCATCTGCCCATAACCGCGGGCACGGCTTTTGAAAGTTCAAAACCCTGCAGGGGTGTCCCAACTTAGCCCATCACAAGCTCTCACGGTCAACGAAGGGTATTCTTTCTCTCAGGAAGACCCGACCAGTCTCGGAATCCCGGTTACAAGACATTTTGACAATGGTAAAACAAGACCAGAAAAGTTGCCTGATGTGCCGACAAATCCCGATAGGAGTCGCACGTATCTCGTTCTCAGGGCAATACCGGATGAGACAGGCTACAAGTAAAACCAACCCTCGAGTTTCCCCGAGGTGGCCCCGCAGGCGGCTCGGTTCGGACCAACACTCAGAGGAGCACTGGCCCGGGGGAGTTTAAAATAAAGATGACCCTTGAGTCTGAAGAACCCAAGGGAAGGTATAAGGTGGTAGGTAGGCAAATGGTAAAACCAAGATTGGGCCTTGCTGGAGGAGTTTTATTCAAAGCGAACTGTCAAGGGGTTCCCATAACACCCAACCGCGTAAGGAATGCAAAATCAAGGAACATAACACCGGTATGACGGAAACTAGGGCGGCAAGAGTGGAACAAAACACCAGGCATAGGGCCGAGCCTTCCACCCTTTACCAAGTATATAGATGCATTAAAGTAAATAAGAGATAATAATGATATCCCAACAATATCCATGTTCCAACATGGAACAAACTCCATCTTCACCTGCAACTAGCAACGCTATAAGAGGGGCTGAGCAAAAGGGATAACATAGCCAAACAACGGTTTGCTAGGAAAGGTGGGTTAGAGGCTTGACATGGCAATATGGGAGGCATGATATAGAAAGTGGTAGGTAGCGCGACATAGCAATACAACAAACAACTAGCAAGTAAAGATAGAAGTGATTTCGAGGGTATGGTCATCTTGCCTGCAAAGTTCTCAGGGTTGACGAAAGCTTGATCCTCGTTAGCGTACTCAACAGGTTCCTCGATCACATACTCATCTTCCGGATCTACCCAAGGCAAGAACACACACTACTAGGAAAAGGCCTACTAGTGGCGCACCTGTTTTGCCTACTAATGGCGCACTGCAGGTGCACCACTAGTATCACGCCATTAGTATTTTTTACTAATGACACACCTGTGGTGCGCCATTAGTATCTGGTATACTAATGGCGCACCATGCAGTGCGCCATTAGTATAGCCCACGGTGCGCCATTAGTATGCCTCCCAGGGGGCCAGATTTACCCATGTGCTTTGGCATACTAATGGCGCACTAGTGGATGATGCGCCATTAGAGTCCTTTTTGCAGTGCGCCATTAGTGTGCTGAGTGGTGCACCACTAGTATGAATATTATGGATTTTTTTCTTTTCTGATATTTGCACAGGTTACAAAACATATTACTGCACATAATATAGAGAGCACAACATATAAACAGCAGATTTATCGAATACAATAGAAGATTAGTCTCCGAATACAATTCATCATATTAGTCTCCCAATTTAAAATACCAAACAAAGTTAGAACATTACAAGTCTCGAGACCGTGAGTAGTGAGTTTGTCGTCACATTACAAAGTCGATATCGATCATCTAAACTACCATCACATAGAAGAGAGCTGCAGTCGCGATGATCATCATCGCGATGAAATTGGTCTTCATCTGGTTCCTCCTCCGCTCCCTCCTGTAGGAGATATGCCCTAGAGGCAATAATAAATGATATTATTTATCTCTGAGTTCATAATTATGTTTATGTTCTATGCTATAACTGCTATGGTTCTCGAGTCTACAATAACCACGAGGCTCGGAGGAAGACTCATATGCACGTGTGGAATAATAAACGGTAAAATGTATTCCTAGTCTGGCCTCTAAGACTAGCTCAAGTGTTGCATGATGGTTCTGTTTTCCTGATCATGGGCATGTCTATGCCAGCAACCTTGAGGGCACAATGTTAAGAGAACATTTGTGTTGAATCGACCCGGATTGATGTTATGCTAAGAGATTCATTCGTCACAAGTTAATGGTACATAACACAAAGATGGTTAAGTTTGCATGATTCCTTAGACCATGAGAGTATCGAGTTTCTTCATGCTTGCTTCATGAACTTTGGGGTTTGTTAAACGTCATCCGTAAATGGGTGGCTATTACGGCGGCTTACGGGTTCATGGAAAAGTGTGTCAAGTAACTTGATAGCTCAAGATTGAGATTTGCTCCTCCGACGATGGAGAGATATTCTCGGGCCCTCTCGGTATTACGATATCCATCATCGTCTGGCCAGACACAGTGTGATTTGATCACTGGGATGCCGGAACACGGAAATGAGAAAAGAGAACAAAACCGGTAACGAGGTAACTTGCATGGTGGACAAATTGTTTGTCCATGGGGATGCAATAAATCTCACCTCCGGTGTTTGTGACATATCGTGAAGCAACAGGAATAGCTCACTGCAACTGGAGGTTCACTCGAATATTTATTCGTGTGGGTATAGGGGTCAATATGGGTGTCCACGGCTCCGATGTTGATCATTGATCGGAAGGGGTTCCGGGTCATGTATATACTTCACCGAACCTATAGGGTCACACGCTTAAGGGTCATCTATCTGCTGAATACTAGACAAGGAGTCTGAGAGAAAATCACCGAAAAAGTTTCGGACACCGGAAAAGTTTCGGACAGCGGAAAAGGTTACGCAGAGAGAGGTCATCGGATGAGTTTCGATGAAACTGAAAAGTTGTTTCAGGGGATACCATTAAGTCAAATTGGTTTCGGCACATGCCTGATAATTCTTGGAGGGTGCCAGAATCATTCTGGAAGCTTTCTGGAATTTTTCGGGATAATAACCGGATATGCTCCGAAGCTGCCGGAACCACTTCAAATGCTTTTCGCAGATGAAAATCACTAAACTGCAATTGTTTCGGAACACGTTGAAAATCATTTTGGTGGGTACTGGAAATGTTCTAAGCCCACATAAATATTTTCAGTTCGAACGGACGCTGAAAAATGTCATCGTGAATAGTGGAAGTACTTTTTGGGATATTTATGGAAAGCCACCTTTTGGGGCTTTTCCCAAAAGGCTTCTAGAAGGACTTGGGGATCAAGGAACCCCCTTTGGGGGGCCCCCATGAAGGTGGGACGTTGGAGGGTGCAGCTCTTCCATGGGGCTCCACTTGTCATCCCTTTATGCCTTTTATACCCTTTGTGTGTGACATAAAGTGGGGGCACTTTTGGTATTTGAGAATACCCATCCTACCCCTTGGTTTCCCTATAAATAGGAGGTGAGGGGGCTGCCCAAACCTCATCCCTTCTCACATACAAGTGCCATGCAATGATCTGGCTTCTTCTCTCCCTCCCACGAAAAGAGTTTCGTAGAGCCGCAAGGCTGTGTGGGTTCCGGCAGGATTCTGGACGGCGAAGCCCTACCGGATAAATGACACCGTATGTGTGCAACTCTGTAGAGAGATCGTAGTTTCGGTCTTAGTTCGTCAGTGCCTCCCGAAGGGCTGTCCGTGTGACCGTCCGAGTTTTGAAGGTCCTCCCGAAGGGCTGTCCGAGTGACCGTTCGAGTTTCGAAGGTCCTCCCGAAGGGCTGTCCGCGACACCGTATGGGGGGCTGTTCGACCGCCTCCCGGAGGGCTGTCTGAGGAGCAGATGAGGGTATACATCCTCGCGGTTGGGAGGTTGTAAATCCTAGCTGCGGGGATCTGCACCGCCGATCGTCATCGACTCTACTTCCCGCTACACTACGAGTCGGTAACGAAAAAGATCAAACCATGTATGCAGTCTCCATAGTGGTCCTGAGCTGGTGCGTAGGTTGGAAATTTTTGTTTTCTGCCGCGTTCCCCTACAGTGGCATCATGAGCCGTGCTATGCGTAGATGCAAGTTTCGATCTAGAATACATGGAGATGTATGGGTATTGCATAATATAATTAGGTAGTAGATGAGATCTATTGCTGAAAATTATTTATGCTGGTGACAGATGAAATATGTTACCCGACGTTCTTGTTGCTTCCCTAGAATTTGCATTTGCTCAATCTTGAGACAACATGGTGGAATTTGACAAAGTTCTGGCAATCCGTGATCCTGATTGATCATGGGAGTGCTATCAGTTCTTTGGGTTCTGCCGTAGTCAAAAGAAAGATGAAATTCGCAGATGAAAGGGCATTGCAGATATGATCTGCACGGGGGTCATGCGTATGATGAAGTTTAGTATGGGGCTCGAGATTTAATTATCTCGTGTTTCATACACCCCGAGATGTTAATCTAGCAACTTGAATAATCATACTTGATGATAAAACGTTGGTAGCTGCGGTTTAAGTCAAAACCTTAGAAGCCACGTAAAATAAAATTTTGCATAAACCGATTAGAGGCGTCTAACTTGGTTTTGCAGGATGTGCATGTGATGTGGTATAGCAATGCTCATATTCAATTTGATTATGTATGAGATGACTATATGATGTAATTAACATGACCCGCGTGTCATGATTCGGCATGATGGCTGGAGCCATATGATTGTCACTTTAATGACCTGCGTGTCAACCTTAAGTAATGCACTTATTTTATTAGCTATATAGATAGCAATATTATCTGGTGCATCAACAGGGTGGCGGCAATCTTCGTGAAGGTGAACACCGACGCAAATGCCGAAGAAGAAGAAATGAAACACTTCTCCGTCAGAAAGGGCTATACCATATCATGCTATTATGAATTTCCTGAGATGTTTATCCCTTATGATGCACCCTTCTTGATTGCGCGGTAGTCGCTTTTTATTAGGGTGATCTCTCACTTAAAATATCAAAGTAGTTAGTGTTCACCCAAGTGTAGCACCGTCTGAAATTCGTATCTTTTCGGGGTGCACCATGTACACATGAGCACAAACGAATCGAGAGGAATGAGGCGGGTGAGGTCAGACCTCGCAGCAAGATCACTTGGTTGTCTTTGACGTTCAGGCAGGAGAGTCCTGAGCTCGGAACACACCCATCGAAAGATGAACAAGAATCACATAGAGATGTGATCGGCAAGTTGGCCTACCGATTGAAATTCGTGTCATCAGTGATGAACCCGTCAATGGCATCGAATAGAAATATGGATCTTGAATCACTCTAAATCAATTATGAGAGATATTGGTTTGAGTGGGAGCGCACTGTTGAATTAACATGTTTAATTCTCAGTGCAATTAATTATGAACACTGTCTAAGTGTTTCTTGCAAAATAGTTGTAGAATAATGGCTCGCGTTTCCACTTTCCCTGTTAAAATTGAATAGCTGTTAAATATCTGGTTAAAACTTTATGTTTGGTAACGTAATGTGAGGATTGTCCTCAAAAGTGCCGAGAAGGATTTTTTCCTATCACATGCTTTCCATATCCTCCCGCTAATGCTATGGATCATGTGACTCTCGTCCTTCGATCCAAAAGCTAGAATTGTGTTACGGTCAAGTGGAATATGTTTGCTTCCATGAAACCCAAACTTCGAAAGTTGGGATAGTTATATGATATTAATGGAACTGAAAATTATTTTCAGATACAAACAAAGCAATGTTTGTTGGCAAGTATTAGTAAAAGTGTTTACTATGCATTTGACTGTTGGGAAAGGGATCCAGAAGAACGCCTGTCATATAATGAAAGGTGAATAAAACAACAACTTAAAGAGAAAGGATGTGTCCAAAGGGTGTTAGTATGACTTACACGCCTAGGAAGTCCGGGGCTAACGCCACTCTTAAGTTGGGTGCTTCTTTTGCGAGTAGGAGAAATACTAAAAGTTAAACAGTTAGAAGTATAAAGGCAGAAAGAGAGATGACTAGAATATCCAGCTCATGTATGAATGTCATACAAGTTTTTGATGTATAGTAGGCTGGTCAAAGATATAGTTCTTGGGAATTATGGTTAAACATGTTAATCACTAATTCTTGGGTATTGTGAGTTAATCACAAAGATACCCGCTCGATTGCATTCTGTTGCGAATCAATGTAAGAGCTACTATGGCCTAAAGACTAGCCAGAAATGAGGTTAAGGTATACACAGGGAACATAGTAAATGTTACTATACCTTCCATCGGTGTATTGTTGTCTGTATTTATTTTCATAATTCATTTAGAGTTTTACAAACTCTAGCCCATTGCATAAGGTATCTTGCAAGAAGGTTGTTCATAAGAGAACCTTTTATGTTCGATGTTATGAATAACACAAGGGCCACACTTTCATTATGAATGAGATGTATGTTATGAATATTGATAACAATACAATACCTCTGGGTTTACTTTCATAATTCATTTTAGAGTTTCTTACACTCTAGCCCATTGCATAATGTTTATTGCAAAAGAGTTGTTCATAAACACAACAATTGTTGTTAAGTATTATGAATAACATGAAGGGCCATGCTTCCATCCAAGATGGGATGTATGTTATGAATATTGATGGTAATATGATACATCCGTAACACTGACACTAAATGTCGCAAGACTAAAAGAATACCACACAAGTGTGGCACTACATTTGGTCACATTGGAGAAACCCGCATGGAAAATTCCATTATGATGGATTTTGAAGTCTTTTTGATTTTGAATCATCTGACACTTGCAACTTTCCTCTGAAAAGTGAAGTGACTGAAATACCGTTCACAGGCCATAAGGAATGAGCAACAAACTTATTGGTGATCATACATTTTGATGTGTGTAGTTCAATAAATGTTGTTGCAAGTAGTGGATTTATATATCTTCAGACATGACTCAAGTATATATATGGATATTTGCTTGATGAGACGTAAGTCTAGATCTTTTGAAATCATTCGAAAGGTTTTCAAAAATGAAGTAGAAGTTATTGTAACAAGGAAATTATGTTTCTACAATTTGATTGCAGAAAGGAATATCTGAGTTACAAGTTTAGCGAATGTCTGATGAGTTGTGAAAAGAGTTTCATAACTTACACCTTTCGGAACACCATTATGAGTGGAATGTCTGTGAAGATGTAATCAAACCATTTATGACATGGTAAGGTCAAAGATGACATAAATAAATTTGCCATTATCCCTTTTAAAGTGATGCTTTAGAGACTGCGGCTTTTACACTGAAAAGAGCTACATCGGGTCTGTTGAAATGAAGCCATGGTATGGTACGCCCAACCATGTTATATCTTTTCTTAACATTTGGAATATGGGGCTTGTGTAAAAGGTTACAAACCTATTCCAAATCAGGAAAGTGCTACTTTGTAGGTTATACCAAAATGTTGGGTATTCCTCCCTCACTATACCGAGGCAAATAGTTTTGCCGCGAAACGGTGTACTTTTAAAGAGAATGGTTCTTTCAAAAAGGTGAGTGGGATAATAGTGCAACTCGACGAGATAAACAGTATCTTCGTTATCAGATCAAAGGAAAGAGACATTGGAAGTAATTCCAAAGTTTCCTACTGCGACTGATACGGAAGTCTCTACAATAAAATGTATGAACTTCGGTCGAACTTGGAGCTGGACCACGTAGGCAAGGCTCGTGCAAACCTCTCAGGTGCGCAAACGAGATATTGTTGTTAGACAACATTATACCTACGATACACAAGGAAGCGTTGATGGGCCCTGACTCCGGAATTGGCTAAATGCCAATACAACCCGAGTTAGTTTCCATATAAGTGATTCAAGATTAAAACCTTGATACACCTTTCGGAAGACTTAGAGTCTAACGAATATTTATGGAACTTAAAACTGATATGGATAAAATTTTTTTATCCGTGAAGCTCGACTTGTTGAAATAACAAGTTCAAGAGTTGACTGCGATGAGGTTGTTTTCATCGTAGCGATGCTTAAAGTCGGTTTGGGTTGAACTAGCAATTAATACATATTTCAATCATGAGATATGAAACATGGATGACAATAGAATTTCCATCTGATGGAAATGAAGCCAAGGACTTGCATGTGTTACAGTCCAAGGCATTTTGTCTATCCAGAGGATGCTAGTAAGGGTGCAATGTTCAGAGTTCCAGCGATGGACAGAAGAGAGCAAAATGGAGTTGGAATCTTCATGCTTTGATGAAATGGTCAAAGGGGTTTGACTTCATCAATGGGTAACGAAGATGCTTGTAATTCAAGAAAGTAAGTGGGAGCATAATAATATTTCTAAAAACCTTGTGTGCTTGACACATTGTTAATTGGAAATAAATTTCTTGACAGGAATTAGGACTTCATTTGAAAATAGTTTTTTGATGAAGTGCTTAGGCTAAATAGCCTCAATATTAGGCATAAGGATCTATGGAGATAGATTTACCTAATAGGGCTAAGCAATGAATACATATTGACAAGGTGCTAAAACCTTTTAGCATTTAAAACCGCCAAGGAGTGATTCTTGTCGGAGTCACATGGAAGAGTTTTTTGCAAGATTCGGTGTCCCAAAACACTAATGAGCAAAATACATGATGCAGATTCCACACACTTTTGTGTTTGGATTAATCATGTATTCGATGGTATGTAAAACAACCAGATATGTCCGATACTCCCAAGGTGTTGCGAGTATGGATACTAAAGTGATCAAAGTACTGATCGTTAGACAATAGTGAAAGATGTCATTGAGTACTAGAGTAAGTACTGATGATATGTTTTCTCACAAGCGGAGATCATGAAGAGTTCATTGTAGAATGTTACATCGAAACAGTCTTCATCTTTTCTCCATGCGATTTTCGATTTAAATTGAGGGTTTTGTGTAACACAATATGGTGGTGCAGTTAGTTGGAAATTGTTCCAAACAAGTTACTGTGGCGAATTCTATAACAAAGGCGGAGTATGTTGAAATATGCCCTAGAGGCAATAAAAAATTAGTTATTATCATTATATTTCATTGTTCATGATAATCGTTTATTATCCATGCTAGAATTGTATTGATAGGAAACTCAGATACATGTGTGGATGAATAGACAACACCATGTCCCTAGTAAGCCTCTAGTTGACTAGCTCGTTGATCAATAGATGGTTACGGTTTCCTGACCATGGACATTGGATGTCGTTGATAACGGGATCACATCATTAGGAGAATGATGTGATGGACAAGACCCAATCCTAAGCCTAGCACAAGATCGTGTAGTTCGTTTGCTAAAGCTTTTCTAATGTCAAGTATCATTTCCTTAGACCATGAGATTGTGCAACTCCCGGATACCATAGGAGTGCTTTGGGTGTGCCAAACGTCACAACGTAACTGGGTGGCTATAAAGGTACACTACAGGTATCTCCGAAAGTGTCTGTTGGGTTGGCACGAATCGAGACTGGGATTTGTCACTCCGTGTAAACGGAGAGGTATCTTTGGGCCCACTCGGTAGGACACAATGTGACCAAGGAGTTGATCACGGGATGATGTGTTACGGAACGAGTAAAGAGATTTGCCGGTAACGAGATTGAACAAGGTATCGGATACCGATGATCGAATCTCGGGCAAGTACAATACCGCTGGACAAAGGGAATTGTATACGAGATTGATTGAATCCTCGACATCGTGGTTCATCCGATGAAATCATCGTGGAACATGTGGGAGCCAACATGGGTATCTAGATCCCGCTGTTGGTTATTGGCCGGAGAGTTGTCTCGGTCATGTCTGCATGGTTCCCGAACCCGTAGGGTCTACACACTTAAGGTTCGGTGACGCTAGAGTTGTTATGGGAAATAGTATGTGGTTACCGAAGGTTGTTCGGAGTCCCGGATGAGATCCCGGACATGACGAGGAGCTCCGGAATGGTCCGGAGGTGAAGATCGGTATATTGGACGAAGGGTATTGGAGTCCGGAATTGTTCCGGGGGTACCAGGTGATGACCAGCGTGTCCGAAAGGGGTTTCGGAGGCCCCGGCAAGCGTTGGGGGCCTTATGGGCCAAGGGGAGAGGGCACATAAGCCCACTAAGGGGCTGAGCGCCCCTCCCACCCCATCTCACGTAATCAGGAGAGGTGGGGGCGCCACCCCTAGGGCAGCCGCCCCTCCCGGCTTGGGGGGCAAGTTTCCTAGGGGGTGGGGGCGCCCAAACCCATCTAGGGTTTCCCCTGTGCCACCGCCCCTCCCCTAGGGAACCCTAGGGTGCCTCCCCCTCCTCCCTTCCCCCTATATATAGTGAGGGAGAGAGAGGGCAGCCGCACCCTTGAACCTGGCGCAGCCCTCCCTCCTCCTACACCTCCTCCTCCTCCATAGTGCTTGGCGAAGCCCTGCTGGAGAACCACGAGCTCCATCACCACCACACCGTCGTGCTGCTGTTGGAGTCTCTTCCTTAACCTCTCCCTCCTCCTTGCTGGATCAAGGCGTGGGAGACGTCTCCGTTCCGTACGTGTGTTGAACGCGGAGGTGCCGTCCGTTCGGCGCTAGGATCATCGCTGATTTGGATCATGACGAGTACGACTCCATCAACCCCGTTCACTTGAACGCTTCCGCTTAGCGATCTACAAGGGTATGTAGATGCACTCTCCTTCCCCTCGTTGCTAGATTACTCCATAGATTGATCTTGGTGATGCGTAGAAAATTTTAAATTTCTGCTACAATCCCCAACAGTGGTATCAGAGCTAGGTCTATGCGTAGTTTCTATGCACGAGTAGAACACAAAGTAGTTGTTGGCATTGATTTTGTCAATTTACTTGCCGTTACTAGTCTTATCTTGATTCGGCAGCATCGTGGGATGAAGCGGCCCGGACCGACCTTACACATACTCTTACGTGAGACTGGTTCCACCGACTGACATGCACTAGTTGCATAAGGTGGCTAGCGGGTGTCTGTCTCTCCCACTTTACTCGGATCGGATTCGATGAAAAGGGTCCTTATGAAGGGTAAATAGAAATTGGCATATCACGTTGTGGTTTTGGTGTAGGTAAGAAATGTTCTTGTTAGAAACCTATAGCAGCCACGTAAAAACTTGCAACAACAATTAGAGGACGTCTAACTTGTTTTTGCAGCATATGCCTTGTGATGTGATATGGCCAAAAGGATGTGATGAATGATATATGTGATGTATGAGATTGATCATGTTCTTGTAATAGGAATCACGACTTGCATGTCAATGAGTATGACAACCGGCAGGAGCCATAGGAGTTGTCTTAATTTATTTATGACCTGCGTGTCAACATAAACGTCATGTAATTACTTTACTTTATTGCTAAAGCGTTAGCGATAGTAGTAGAAGCAATAGATGACGAGACAAATTCAAGAAGACACGATGATGGAGATCATGATGATGGAGATCATGGTGTCATGCCGGTGACAACGATGATCATGGAGCCCCGAAGATGGAGATGAAAAGGAGCAAAATGATATTGGCCATATCATGTCACTATTTGATTGCATGTGATGTTTATCATGTTTTACATCTTATTTGCTTAGAACGAAGGTAGCTTAAATAAGATGATCCCTCACTAAAATTTCAAGAAAAGTGTTCCCCCTAACTGTGCACCGTTGCGAAGGTTCATCGTTCCGAAGCACCACGTGATGATCGGGTGTGATAGATTCTAACGTTCGAATACAACGGGTGTAAGCCAGATTTACACACGCAATACACTTAGGTTGACTTGACGAGCCTAGCATGTACAGACATGGCTTCGGAACACGGAAGACCGAAAGGTCGAGCATGAGTCGTATAGAAGATACGATCAACATGAAGATGTTCACCGATGTTGACTAGTCCGTCTCACGTGATGATCGGACACGGCCTAGTTGACTCGGATCATGTTTCACTTAGATGACTAGAGGGATGTCTATCTGAGTGGGAGTTCATTAAATAATTTAATTAGATGAACTCAATTATCATGAACATAGTCTAAATTGTCTTTGCAAATATGTTGTAGATGAATAGCTCACGTTGTAGCTCCCTGTTTCAATACGTTCCTAGAGAAAGACCAAGTTGAAAGATATTGTAAGCACTGATGCGGACTAGGTCCATAGTCCGAGGAGTGTCCTCACTGCTACACAGAAGGCTTACGTCTTTGATGCACCGCTCGATGTGCAAACCCCTACAACGTCGTCTGTGGATGTTCTGAACAGCTGACAGACACATTCTGATGACTACTTGATAGTTTAGTGCACCATACTTTACGGCTTAGAATCGGGATTCCAATGACGTTTTGAACGCCATAGAACATATGAGATGTTCCAAGAGCTGAAATTGGGATTTCAGGCTCATGCTCGTGTTGAGAGGTGTGAGACCTCTGACAAGTTCTTTTGCCAACAAGATGGAGGAGAATAGCTCAGCTAGTGAGCATGTGCTCAGAATGTCTGGGTCCTACAATCACTTAAATCAAGTGGGAGTTAAACTTCCAGATAAGATAGTGATTGATAGAGTTCTCTAGCCACTATCACTAAGCTACTAGATCTTCATGATGAACTATGACATGCAAGGGATGGAGTTGATCCCGGAGCTGTTCGCGGTGCTTAAGACCGCAAAAGGTAGAAATCAAGAAGGAGCATCAAGTGTTGATGGTTTGACAAGACCACTGGTTTCAAGAAGGGCAAGGGCTAGAAGGGAAACTTCATGGATGGCAAACCAGTTGCCGCTCCAGTGAAGGAACCCAAGGTTGAACCCAAACCTGAGACTAAGTGCTTCTATTGTAAGGAGAACGGTCACTGGTAGCGGAATTACCCCAAATGCATGGTAGATAAGAAGGCTGGCAACTTCAAAGTATATACGTGTTATTAATGTGTACCTCACTAGCACTCCTGGTAGCACCTGGGTATTGGATACCGGTTCAGTTACTATTATTGGTGACTTGAAGCAAAAGCTACGGACTAAACGGAGACTGGCTAAGGGCGAGGTGATGATGTGTGTTGGAAGTGTTTCCAAAGTTGATGAGATCACCATCGCACGCTCCATCTGCCTTCGGGATTAGTATTGAACCTAGATAAATGTTATCAGGTGTCTACGTTGAGCATGAATATGATTAGATCATGTTCATTGCAATACGGTCATTCATTTAAGTTAGAGAATAATGGTTATTATGTTTACATGAATGATACCTTTTATGGTCATGCACCCTATGTGAATGGTTCATTGAATCTCGGTCGTGGTAATACACATGTTCGCGCCAAAAGATGTAGAGTTAATAATGATAGTACCACTTTCTCGTGGCACTGCCGCTTAGGTCATATTGGCGTAAGATGCATGAAGAAACTCCATGTCGATGGATGTTTGGAGTCACTTGATTTTGAATCGCTTGACACATGCGAGCCATGCCTCATGGGCAGGATGACTAAGACCCCGTTTTCAGGTACAATGAAACGGGCAAGTGACTTGTTGGAAATCATACATGCTGATGCGTGTGATCCAATGAGAATTGAAGCGTGCGGTGGATATCGCTATTTTCTCATCTTCACTGACGATTTGAGTAGATATAGGTATATTTACTTAATGAAGCACAAGTCTGAAACATTTGAAAAGTTCAAGAGATTTCAGAGTGAAGTTAAGAATCATCATAACAATAAGATCATGTTCCGACGATTTGATCAAAAGGGGATTTCCTGAGTTATGAGTTTGGCAATCACTTAAGACATTGTGGAATTGTTTCGCAGTTGAAGCCACCTGGAACACCACAAGGTAATGGTGTGTTCGGACGTCGTAATCGAACCCTATGAGATATGGTGCGATCTATGATGTCTCTTACCAATCTACCGTTTTCATTTTGAGGTTATGCGTTAGAGACAACTGCATTCACTTTAGATAGGACACCATCTAAGTCCGTTGAGATGACGTCATATGAACATTGGTTTGGGAAGAAACCAAAGTTGTCGTTTCTTAATGTTTGGGGATGCGATGCTTAAGGCTTCAGCCGGAGAAGCTCGAACCCAAAGCGGACAAACACATCTTCATAGGATACCCAAAGGTTACAGTTGGGTATACCTTCTATCTTAGATCCGAGGGCAAATTGTTTGTCGCTAAGAACGGGTCCTTTCTCGAGAAGGAATTTCTCTTGAAAGAATTGAGTGGGAGGAAGATAGAACTTGATGAGGTTGTTGAACCTTTACTTAAACCAGAGAGTGATGCAACACAGAAAGATGCTTTCTGTGGCGCCTACATCTGTTGAATAGGAAGTTAATGATAGTGATCATGAAGCTTCAGATCAAGTTGCTATCGAACCTCGTAGGTCGACAAGGATATGTACTGAGTGGTACGGTAATCATGTCTTAGATATCATGTTGTTAGACAACAATGAACCTACGAGCTATGGAGAAGCGATGGTGGGCCCGTATTCCGACAAATGGTTAGAAGCCATGAAATCCGAGATAGGATTCATATATCAGAACAAAGTATGTACTTTGGTGGACTTGCCCGATGATCGGCAAGCCATTGAGATAAATGGATCTTTAAGAAGAAGACGGACATGGGCGGTAATGTTACCGTCTATGAAGCTCGACTTGTGGGAAAGAGTCTTTTCACAAGTTCAAGGAGTTGACTACGATGAGAATTTCTCACCCGTAGCGATGCTTAAGTCCGTCGGAATAATGTTAGCATTAGCTGTATTTTTCGATTATGAAATCTTACAGATGGATGTCAAAACAAGTTTTCTTACCAAGTTTTCGTAAGAAAAGTTGTATGTGATACAATAAAAGGTTTTGTCGATCCTAAGGATGCTAAAAGGTATGCTGGCTCCAGCAATCCTTCTATGGACTAGAGCAAGCATCTCGGAATCAGAATATATGTTTTGATGGAGTGATCAAAGCTTTTAGGTTTATACAATGTTTGCTAGAAACTTGTATTTACAAGAAAGTGAGTGGGAGCACTACAACATTTCTGATAAGTATATGTGGATGACATATTGTTGATTCGAAATGATGTAGAATTTCTGGAAAGCATAAACGGTTGTTTGAAGAGTGTTTTTCAAAGGAAGACCTGGATAAAGCTGCTTACAAATTGGGCATCAAGATCTATAGAGATAGATCAAGACGCCTGATGATACTTTCAAAGAATGCACACCTTGACATGTTTTTGAAGGAGTTCAAAATAGATCAGTCAAAGAAGGGGTTCTTACCTGAGTTGTAAGGTGTGAAGTTGAGTAAGACTCAAAGCTTAACCACGGCAGAAGAAAGAGGAAGGACGAAGGTCGTCCCCTATGCTTTTGTCATAGGCTCTATACGGTATGCCATGCTGAAGTACCGCACCTGATGTGTGCCTTGCCATATGTCTGGCAAGAGGGCACAAAGGTGATCTAGGAGTAGATCACCAGATAGCGGTCAAAATTATCCTTAGAGGAATAAGGAAATGTTTCTCGGTTATGGAGGTGATAAAGAGTTCAACGTAAAGAGTTATGTCGATGCAAGCTTAACACCTATCCGGATAGCTCTGAGTAGAGATACCGGATACGTATAATGGAGCAACAATTTGGAATAGCTCCAAGTGGAACGTGGTAGCAGCATCTACGATATGACATAAAGTTTTGCGAAATACATAGGGATCTGAATATGGCAAGACCCGTTGACTACAACCTCTCTCACAAGCATAACATGATCAAACCCAGAACTCTTTGAGTGTTTATCACATAGTGATGTGAACTAGATCATTGAGTGTAGTAGACTCTTGGATGTTGGTCACATCGCGATGTGACCTGTGAGTGTTAACCACATGGCGATGTGAACTAGATTATTGACTCTAGTGCAAGTGGGAGACTGTTGGAAATATGCCCTAGAGGCAATAAAAAATTAGTTATTATCATTATATTTCATTGTTCATGATAATCGTTTATTATCCATGCTAGAATTGTATTGATAGGAAACTCAGATACATGTGTGGATAAATAGACAACACCATGTCCCTAGTAAGCCTCTAGTTGACTAGCTCGTTGATCAATAGATGGTTACGGTTTCCTGACCATGGACATTGGATGTCGTTGATAACGGGATCACATCATTAGGAGAATGATGTGATGGACAAGACCCAATCCTAAGCCTAGCACAAGATCGTGTAGTTCGTTTGCTAAAGCTTTTCTAATGTCAAGTATCATTTCCTTAGACCATGAGATTGTGCAACTCCCGGATACCATAGGAGTGCTTTGGGTGTGCCAAACGTCACAACGTAACTGGGTGGCTATAAAGGTACACTACAGGTATCTCCGAAAGTGTCTGTTGGGTTGGCACGAATCGAGACTGGGATTTGTCACTCCGTGTAAACGGAGAGGTATCTCTGGGCCCACTCGGTAGGACATCATCATAATGTGCACAATGTGACCAAGGAGTTGATCACGGGATGATGTGTTATAGAACGAGTAAAGAGACTTGCCGGTAACGAGATTGAACAAGGTATCGGATACCGACGATCGAATCTCGGGCAAGTACAATACCGCTGGACAAAGGGAATTGTATACGGGATTGATTGAATCCTCGACATCGTGGTTCATCCGATGAGATCAACGTGGAACATGTGGGAGACAACATGGGTATCCAGATCCCGCTATTGGTTATTGGCCGGAGAGTTGTCTCGGTCATGTCTGCATGGTTCCCGAACCCGTAGGGTCTACACACTTAAGGTTCGGTGACGCTAGAGTTGTTATGGGAAATAGTATGTGGTTACCGAAGGTTGTTCAGAGTCCTGGATGAGATCCCGGACATGACGAGGAGCTCCGGAATGGTCCGGAGGTGAAGATCGGTATATTGGACGAAGGGTATTGGACTCCGGAATTGTTCCGGGGGTACCAGGTGATGACCAGCGTGTCCGAAAGGGGTTTCGGAGGCCCCGACAAGTGTTGGGGGGCCTTATGGGCCAAGGGGAGAGGGCACATCAGCCCACTAAGGGGCTGAGCGCCCCTCCCACCCCATCTCACGTAACCAGGAGAGGTGGGGGCGCCACCCCTAGGGCAGCCGCCCCTCCCGGCTTGGGGGGCAAGTTTCCTAGGGGGTGGGGGCGCCCAAACCCATCTAGGGTTTCCCCTGTGCCGCCGCCCCTCCCCTAGGGGACCCTAGGGCGCCTCCCCCTCCTCCCTTCCCCCTATATATAGTGAGGGAGAGAGAGAGGGCAGCCGCACCCTTGAACCTGGCGCAGCCCTCCCTCCTCCTATACCTCCTCCTCCTCCATAGTGCTTGGCGAAGCCCTGCTGGAGAACCACGAGCTCCATCACCACCACGCCGTCGTGCTGCTGTTGGAGTCTCTTCCTCAACCTCTCCCTCCTCCTTGCTGGATCAAGGCGTGGGAGACGTCTCCGTTCCGTACGTGTGTTGAACGCGGAGGTGCCGTCCGATCGGCGCTAGGATCATCGGTGATTTGGATCACGACGAATACGACTCCATCAACCCCGTTCACTTGAATGCTTCCGCTTAGCGATCTACAAGGGTATGTAGATGCACTCTCCTTCCCCTCGTTGCTAGATTACTCCATAGATTGATCTTGGTGATGCATAGAAAATTTTAAATTTCTGCTACGATCCCCAACATATGTTGCCGCTTTAGAAGCGACAAAGACAAAGATGTTGAATCATATAGTTCATTCATGAACTTAGTGTGGTTCCAAGAAGGCTTTGGTCAATGGGACACTATTGCAGATAGTTGCTCCATAACTCAATCTGAGGAATCAGGTTTCGACCAATGATTCACATATATACAAAGCCAAGTCCGCACAAAATATGAATTTTGTGAAAGCGTGAAAACGCGAGGATATGCAGAGATACACATGGAGCTGAAGTTGTCAGATCCGATGGACATCAGGCTATACCACATGCGAAGCATTTTTTACACCGGTATGCCATAGGTGTAAAGTGCATTTTTATTAACTAGATTATTGACTCTAGTGCAAGTGGGAGTCTGTAGGAGATATGCCCTAGAGGCAATAATAAATGATATTATTTATCTCCGAGTTCATAATTATGTTTATGTTCTATGCTATAACTGCTATGGTTCTCGAGTCTACAATAACCACGAGGCTCGGAGGAAGACTCATATGCACGTGTGGAATAATAAACGGTAAAATGTATTCCTAGTCTGGCCTCTAAGACTAGCTCAAGTGTTGCATGATGGTTCTGTTTTCCTGATCATGGGCATGTCT
Source organism: Triticum urartu (assembly GCF_003073215.2). Taxonomy (NCBI): domain Eukaryota; kingdom Viridiplantae; phylum Streptophyta; class Magnoliopsida; order Poales; family Poaceae; genus Triticum; species Triticum urartu. The sequence goes on along the minus strand of NC_053022.1, from coordinate 73,209,543 downwards.
ATGCCAGCAACCTTGAGGGCACAATGTTAAGAGAACATTTGTGTTGAATCGACCCGGATTGATGTTATGCTAAGAGATTCATTCGTCACAAGTTAATGGTACATAACACAGAGATGGTTAACGTTTGCATGATTCCTTAGACCATGAGAGTATCGAGTTTCTTCATGCTTGCTTCATGAACTTTGGGGTTTGTTAAACGTCATCCGTAAATGGGTGGCTATTACGGCGGCTTACGGGTTCATGGAAAAGTGTGTCAAGTAACTTGATAGCTCAAGATTGGGATTTGCTCCTCCGACGATGGAGAGATATTCTCGGGCCCTCTCGGTATTACGGTATCCATCATCGTCTGGCCAGACACAGTGTGATTTGATCACTGGGATGCCGGAACATGGAAATGAGAAAAGAGAACAAAACCGGTAACGAGGTAACTTGCATGGTGGACAAATTGTTTGTCCATGGGGATGCAATAAATCTCACCTCCGGTGTTTGTGACATATCGCAAAGCAACAGGAATAGCTCACTACAACTGGAGGTTCACTCGAATATTTATTCGTGTGGGTATAGGGGTCAATATGGGTGTCCACGGCTCCGATGTTGATCATTGATCGGAAGGGGTTCCGGGTCATGTCTATACTTCACCGAACCTATGGGGTCACACGCTTAAGGGTCATCTATCTGCTGAATACTAGACAAGGAGTCTGAGAGAAAATCACTGAAAAAGTTTCGGACATTGGAAAAGTTTCGGACAGCGGAAAAGGTTACGCAGAGAGAGGTCATCGGATGAGTTTCGATGAAACTGAAAAGTTGTTTCAGGGGATACCATTAAGTCAAATTGGTTTCGGCACATGCCTGATAATTCTTGGAGGGTGCCAGAATCATTCTGGAAGCTTTCTGGAATCTTCCGGGATAATAACCGGATATGCTCCGGAGCTGCTGGAACCACTTCAGATGCTTTTCGTAGATGAAAATCACTAAACCGGAATTGTTTCGGAACGCGTTGAAAATCATTTTGGTGGGTACTAGAAATGTTCTAAGCCCACATAAATATTTTCAGTTCGAACAGACGCTGAAAAATGTCATCGTGAATAGTGAAAGTACTTTTTGGGATATTTATGGAAAGCCACCTTTTGGGGCTTTTCCCAAAAGGCTTCTAGAAGGACTTGGGGATCAAGGAACCCCCTTTGGGGGCCCCCCATGAAGGTGGGACGTTGGAGGGTGCAGCTCCTCCATGGGGCTCCAGTTGTCATCACTTTATGCCTTTTATACCCTTTGTGTGTGACATAAAGTGGGGGCACTTTTGGTATTTCAGAATACCCATCCTACCCCTTGGTTTCCCTATAAATAGGAGGTAAGGGGGCTGCCCAAACCTCATCCCTTCTCACATACAAGTGCCATGCAATGATCTGGCTTCTTCTCTCCCTCCCACGAAAAGAGTTTCGTAGAGCCGTAAGGCTGTGTGGGTTCCGGCAGGAACTAGTTCTGGACGGCGAAGCCCTGCCGGATAGATGACACCGTATGTGTGCAACTCTGTAGAGAGATCGTAGTTTCGGTCTTAGTTCGTGAGTGCCTCCCAAAGGGCTATTCATGTGACCGTCCGAGTTTTGAAGGTCCTCCCGAAGGGCTGTCCGAGTGACCGTTCGAGTTTCGAAGGTCCTCCCGAAGGGCTGTCCGCGACACCGTCTGCGGGGTTGTTCGACCGCCTCCCAGAGGGCTGTCTAAGGAGCAGATGAGGGTATACATCCTTGCGGTTGGGAGGTTGTAAATCCTAGCTGCGGGGATCTGCACCGCCGATCGTCATCGACTCTACTTCCCGCTGCGCTACGAGTCGGTAACGAAAAAGATCAAACCATGTATGCAGTCTCCATAGTGGTCCTGGGCTGGTGCGTAGGTTGAATTTTTTTGTTTTATGACGCGTTCGCCTACACCTCCTCTCTCCCGCTAGATAGCGCGCGTATCTAGCTTCCGCCTCCACCCTAGTGGTGTACCCTTTGTAACTGTTACCGCTGAAATGGTGAACCTGTCTCTGACACTCCTCCCAGTCATCATAGACTCCGGGAACCTTACCCTTGTACACGACATATGATGGCATCTCTATGCACTAGCCAAACAAAACGTTAGTAACAATTCACAGACAATACATAAGCAATATATAAGTATGCAACAAAAGGATCGGAAGAGAAAAGCAACACATTGATAGCACGATTCATGGTCCTACTAATAAATAGCATCGATTACATATAAGTTGAATGACTGTCCAAACCAAAGAGGCATACAAGTTCATTAAAGTTTAATTACAACATGAGCCAATCGATGTTTCAGAACTACACATAGCATCACTACTTTCGACTTGACTCAAGGGACCGGAGCGTGGATGAAGCCGCCGTCACTCGTGATGGTCATGAAATCATGGTCGTTGTCAGCCTGCATTTGTAGCGTTGTGTCTATCTCACTGTTAGACGGTTGATATCTGAGGTAGAACTGCTCGAGGTACGAGGGACATCTTGATGGATGATTTCCGCAAACTCCGACTGGATGCGAAAGAATTCTTGTCTGATGTCCGCGTCCTGGATTGCCGACAAGCTCGCGGCCCAATCTTTGAGATTATTTGGTAGAAGAAGGTGATTATGGTCCCGTACGATCGCCCACATGTGATGGAGGGCGTAGTAGGCATCCTTCTGACCACCAGGCAGCTGCTTGACGCAGCAGAACGTCGTATTGTGGGCGAACACGTGCTTGCCGTACCTACGAATTGGCCTGGTGAAGGTGCCTCCAGATTTGGCGTAGCCGGGGAGAACATCATCAAGAACTTTCTTGATATTTGTGTAGTCTTTCTTCGACTGACGGTCCGAGTCGAAATACATGGCCATGGAATATTTTGGTCTTAAGAGGATGAGTGTGCAACGTGTGTTACTGCAGAAAACACATAATGTTAGAAGAAAAAAAGGATCGAAATCTTAGAAATCATATGTTACGGGGCGGTGAGGGGATGACTTACTCGGGAAAGTAAGGCACAAGGAAGTTATCCTTATCTGGGTTTGCCAGAATGACGCCTTCGAGGTAAGAACTCGCGACTTGCCGGTCCCCAGCGCCGCCCAAGATCTTGGCACGCATGTAGAAGGGGTCGACTATCACGATGTCCAAGGTCTTGTCTCTAATGATCCGCATCTTCATACTCAGCGAAAATAGCCGAACGAAGGTGTAGTGCAGCGAATGAAGGTTAAACATAGCGAAGATGTCATCAAACCGCAGGACGATCGTACCCCCGATCGCGTTATCCACAAAGCCCTTGCCCTCTGGCACCTTGGCCACGAAAACCGGGTATGCCACATCATTCTCTCTGAGACGCAGCTTCTCCAATGAAAGAACAGTGTCATGCAGACTCGACATAGCACCGGTTGCAGCATTGAGCATATTAGTCAGTAGCATTGGCCTACCCGCCACATGCACCCTCCTCGAGATATCCTTAGGTGAAGGTGGCCTGTCCTGAGCATGGATCGTACTCGGTGCCGGCTGACTCGCACCCTTGTTACTCTTTCTTTTCCGTCCCTTCTTCTTCTGCTGTAATGGGATTGAGTTCTGCTCACAGACCGCCTTCTTGAGTGTGTTGGGGCTGATAATATTTCGCACCTCGGCTATCTGAGGCTCGGTGAAGTCGGCAGCTGGAGGCGTCTCCTGAGAACTGAACGCCAGACGACGCCTGTTGCAATTTGGTTTCTCCGCGGTACCAGCATGATCGCGGTCGCCTTTTTCAAGGTTGGGTTCTTGAGAAGGAGGCCTGAAGAATTCGTCAGCGTACCCATGTTCGGCAAAGTACTTATCGACGTTGGTAAATGTACCGTCGTCGTTGTCGTCCGGATCCTGTGCCATATGTATGTTCGGATCCTGTGCCATAGGGATGTCCGGTAGCGTTGCGGCAGTCTTGCCATGGCTTGGCGCCGGCACGACTGGCAGTGTTGTCTGTGGGGTGGTGTCCCTCGCCCCCAAACGAATCTGGCTCTTCGGCCAATGCAGGGGCCAGCTTACGCAGGCGCTGAGGGTCATCACATCATCTTCGTCGGCCCCAGCAGGTCGAATCGGAGGTAACAACTCATCGCAGCCTGGCAGCACCCGAACCAGTTCAACCCTATACATGGTGGGTGGCATCGGATTACCGTGGAACACGGGGTTGCCTGGTTGAACGACTCTGCCCTTGGCGACATCGATCAACTCGCCACCCACGAAGTGAAGGAGAGTGCATGGAACGTCGGCGGCGCCCTGCGAAAACATGTAGGGCGTCAGGGATGCCCAGTCAAAGGCAAGGAGACGAAGTCATCGACTGAGAGGCTTAATTAGTTACTGTGATGGCGTCGAGCTCGGCTAATGTCGAGGCACCGCCAACGGCGGGCGTGCAACTGACGGAGGGGCCGCTTGCTGCCGAGGTGCCGGCCGGCGTACACCCAAGTGCATTAAGCTCCGATGCCCGTGCCGGCGTCGGAGACGCCAATACCGCCTCCGCCGGAGACACCAATGGCGTCGCCTGTGCGTTGTGCGAGTTGCTGGACGTGAAGCTGGGAACCGGGGGCAGCCCCTGTTGGCCGCCCGCAATCCACGTCGCCAGCCCCTGAATCAAGGTAGGCACAATGGCGGTGAGCGTCGATCCCAGTTGTTGTTGCACTTGCTCTTGGACCATCTTCGGAATCCGTGCCACTTGTGGCTTGAGTTCTTGAACCTCGTGCGACTGGATTTCCGAGCTGGTCTTTCTCTCCTTTCGCCCACCAGCGTTATAGTATGACGACCATTTTGTGGACAAGCCTTTGCCGGCCACACGACCAGCTGACGATGGCTTACTGAGCTTATCCTTGTTTTTCATTAAGTTCAACGCCCTGTTTAGAGTGCTGTCCCAAGGGGTGCTCGGAGACGACCCCGCGCTACTGCTTTCTGTCTCCTGCGGAAGGAATGTGAACCATTTAGAAATTTGGCTTCATTAATTAGAATGCAACCATATGGAGCTAATTACGTGGGGGTGTATTCCTTACCAGAACAAGCTCAAGCGCCCTGGTCTTCGGATACGTGGTAAACTCCTTTGTTACCAGGTCCTCCTTGTACCGAGCCTTGACATAGTTCCTGGTCTGCTTGTCACGGTATTTCTCGAAGCGGGGCGGTAGGCCTTGCTCGGCACGCTCCGCGTCCTCCTTGTCCCGTATAGGCTCCGCCACTCTATAACCGCCGGGACCGAGTTTGTGTTCCCCTAAGTTCAACTCCCGCATTTCTTTCCCCCACTGACTTGATTTGGAGGTTGCGCTGCTCTCGCACCTGATCTTGAACTCCTTGTAGTCATCTTCGCTGATCGAAGGATTTTTCGCCTTGATCTTCTCATAACTATCACCTTTGTCAATCATTCTCTTCACCGTGCTTCTCCAAGTAGACAGGGCTGTGCTCATCGTCGTGAGGGCGGCACTGTTCACTTTATTCCCTGAGAGGCGTGTGTTTGCAAAGTCAGCGGGGAACTTGTATCGTTCGTGCAGCTTTGTGAAGAGGAGGTTGCGCAAATTCCCTCGGTCCTTATGCCTTAGGTTCTCGGTGTTGATCAAGACGGTGCTCCAGAGAATGCACCCGAGCTGAAGCGAGTACCCCTTGACTAATTCTTTGGGCGCCGTTGGATGCCCGTCGGAGTTCACTTGAGTAAATTCCTCCTTGACGGTGCGGAGCACGTTCGGGCGTCGGTCCTTCCATTGCCTCTTCGGTTGGTTCCCATCTATGCGTGCGCTGCCATCATCAGTGGTGGCATCCTCGGTGGCACCATCAGTGGTGTCATCCCCGACACCACTAGGGGTTGTGTAGTCAGAATAGGTGTCTTCCGCGGCGTCCTCATAGCGGTGAGGTTCTTCCTCCATCTCCTGGGACAGCTCCCAGAATTGCTTGCCCGAACCGCCGGCCTCATCGTTGTGGGCCATGTTTCGCTCTAAATAGGAAAAAAGTTTGGTCAAAAAGTTGGTTATTGTCAAGGAACAAGATCATGGTCTCATCATTTAGGGTTTGTCGACACCGAGGCATCCTAAAAGCTAAGCTTTTATCATTTAGGGTTTGTCGACGCCGAGGCACCCTAAAAGCCTAAGCTTTCATCATTTAGGTTTTTATCAACACCGAGGCACCCTAAAAGCCAAGGTTTTATAATTTAGGGTTTGTCGACACCGAGGCATCCTAAAAGCTAAGCTGGGAAGGAGAATTCTAAGTTGGGCCTAATCACTTGGCTCTATTGCCACCTATGGTTTAATGCAGCAAGAATAAAGGGGCAGTTGATCCTACTTAATTAAGTACTAAGATACCCCAGCCCATGCATTAGTCACAAGTACCCCATATGTCCTATTTTTAGCAAAGTCATGCTAAAATTCACGGAAAATTTCAGCATGACCTTTGCTGAAAATAGGACATATGGAGTACCCGAATTTGCCGGAACGGAAGTTAATCGACATTCCAGCAAACTCAAGGGCCTCTCGGGGTACCTGCCAAATCATCACGACACGATGGTCGGAGACATGACCTTTGCCTAACTATTCTGAACTCCTGCCAAAACTGAACACAACATATACCAAGGAAAATCAACACTTCTAGATTCATATCAGACTAACAACCAACACTGCTTTGTGTCCATATCAACTACCTCAATAACCTGTCAATACTGAATATTAGAATTTTATAATTTAAAGCATGCTAAAGATATATACAAGTCCATTGCAAATGTGCCATGTCAATCAAAACCCCAATGGATGAGAACTACCATTCAATACAACAACTCTTAGAAGTGAAGAACAGGTTCTCCAAAATGAGTAGAAAGGGAGCATGCTGACATCTATACAAGCCAATAATGATTTACTACTCAATGGAATAGGGTAAGATAAACACCAGTCAATAAATTTACTACATCAAAAGGAGTAAAACTCAACAATGCAACACTATCTCTGAACCTAACCTTTGTTTAGCACACAAATTGTTTTCTGTAAAAGATGATCATCATCTTTACAGAATAAAGCAACACCATGCACTAGCCTAAAAACAAGTGAAGTTTCACCCATATAAGAACAGGTGCAAACAAAATAATGACACTCAATTTAGATAGCAAAGAAAGTGAACATCAAGTATTGGGGCACATTGACACTCCTGGTTTTCTACAAACACCAAGTACTAGGGCACACCAAAGTTCTGAAATTTGTGTGCCTAACTGAATTAACTGAATTTTCAGTAACCGAATAAACTGAATTTTCAAAACTAAATTTTCAAGGAGTGGCTACAACTACAAACAGTGGCTACTACAGATTTACACATTAAAGGACACAAACTCAAGCAAGCTTCCTGAATTCTTGTTGCTAAAACTAATTTGACCTAAATTCTAGAGGGATTTGAACCTAATTTGACCTAAATTCGAGAGGGATTTGACCTAAACCTAGCAAAACAGAGAAGAAGAGCGCATGGCCGGGAGGGAGGAGAGAGGGATTACCTGACCATGATGAGGTGGTGGCCGGAGCGGAGATGACACAGTGGGTGGGTCGGTGCAGTGGGTCTCCGGCGGGGCGGCGCAGTGGGTCTCCGGCAGGGTGGCGCAGTGGGTCTCCGAGGCTCCAAGTCTGTCTCCGGCGGGGCGGCGCAGTGAGTCTGGGCTCCGAGGCTCCAAGTCTCCAGCGGGGCGGCGTAGTGGGTCTCGGTCAGGGCGACGCAGTGGGCCTGGGCGCCGCGGGTTTCTAGGGTTTGGAGGGCTGGGAAGGCGAGGGAGGGGGTGGGTGGGGGTGGCGGAGCCCGGGAGCGAGGTCGCCGATGGGTGGAAGGGGATCGGCGGTGGTGGCGAGAGGCGAGGGGCGAGATGGGTCGGCGCAGTATGGGTGGGGGTGGGGGGGATTGGGGGAAGAAAGGGGGTTGGCGAGGGAGAGGCTTAGCAATGGCGCACCCCCTAGCGGTGCACCATTAGATTTTTTTGGATAGCAATGGCGCACCCCCTAGAGGTGCGCCATTAGTAATATTTTTTTTGGATAGCAATGGTGCACCACCTTGTGGTGCGCCATTAGTAGTTTTGCAACAAAAAAAATATGAAAGTAGTGGCGCACGTGGTGAGTGGTGCGCCATTACTAGTTAAACTAGTAATGGCGCACTGTTACCTGGTGCGCCATTAGTATTTTTGGAAAAAAATATGTTAGTAGTGGCGCACCATTGGTGTGGTGCGCCATTAGTGTGATAGACACTAATGGCGCACCGACACATGGTGCGCCACTGCTATATAGGAGTGGCGCACCACATGTCTGGTGCACCATTAGTGTCCATATTATCTGTAGCCCTTTTCCTAGTAGTGACAAGCAAAGGACCAACAATCAATCACGGTGCAATACACAAACAACATGATGCAAAACATGACATGATATGCAAGACATGATATGCAATGCATATGCGTGTTTCGGAAGGAAAAGGATGAACAAGGCATCAACTTGGCAAACCAAGTGTGCCTCTAGAAAGTTGAGATGATTACGGTCAAAATCCATATAAAGATCACCGGAATCGGATGCACGGTTTGCAAATGGCAAGCAAAACAAGAATGTCACAATTTTGCGATTAACAGCACGATGCCATCTAGAATGCAACAAGAAACTAAGCTACTGCACTCAAACATAACAACAAAGCACATGGCAGTGATCTACTCAAAATGCTTGACAAAACATGAACACTGAGCTACGGCTAAATCACCCAAGAGCAGGTTCAAACAAGCATGGAAAAAGTGCAAAAGATATTAGCTTCACAGACATAGTGAAAGTACTAATGTAGCGACCTGACCCGAATGGATCACGTCTACTGTGCTACGGTGTCATCCCTGGATCAGTAATGCTGACACCACACAGTACATCGAGGTTTTATAGCAGAGTTGCAATCACACACTTATTACATTGATGGCTCAAAAAGAACTTATTACAACAAATATGGCAGAAGGCCATATAATATCGATAACAGCGGAAGACTCGGAAGATAAATGGGTCCATCAACTCCAGCGGCATCACTGAGTATAGAACCACGACCTAAACACCTCAATCGTCGTCTGAAAAGTCTGCAACATTAACGTTGCAGCCCGAAAACGGGTCAGCACATGGAATATGCTGGCAAAGTAACACATAGAGAGTAATGGAATGAAACAGCTATACTATATGCATATATGGCTGGTGGAAAGCTCTATGGTTACAGTTTTTGCGTAAAGCCAATTTTTCCCTACTGCAAAGGAATAAATTTATTTAACTATCATGGTGGTTGTGAAACATTGAGAATGGTTGACAGCATTC
>NC_053022.1:73186257-73199253 GCF_003073215.2 Triticum urartu | reverse complement strand
GTTCTTCTCCTTCCTCAAGTGTCGGGGCCTATCCATTCTGCCACAAAGTCAGCGAGTGCGGCCCCCTTGATGACCCTGGTAGTGCTGAACTCCAACTGGAATGCTTGCAACTCGATGTTCCACTCTGCGATCCTTCCGGCTGAGTTAGGGCTCCTAAGTATCCTTTCTAGTGGGTAGGCTGAGATGACCTTGATGGGGTGGCCCTGGAAGTAGTGTTGCAGCTTGCGTGAGGCCACCAGGAGTGCGAGCAGGAGCCTCTGGGGCATGGGGTAGCATGCTCTCCCGTCTCGTAGTACGGTGCTGACAAAGTACACCGGGTGTTCGACGAGGGATGGCATGTTGTCGAGGCTCGGGTCCTGCGGAGATTGGGACATATCTTGAGGTGGAAGGGTCCCTGAGACCCTGGTGTCCTCAGGAGCTTCTGCAGCGCCGCCCTGCTGAGCTTGGCCTTCCACCGCTGATGCCTTTGTTGCGCCTTCCTGACCCCACGCTACTTCAGCCTTGGCCTGGCGGGGCGCGCCCTTGACTAGGCGCTCCTCCTGAACCGCCACCAACGCCGTGCTGGCGGAGTACGGGGTGGCAGCAAGGTAGAGTACTAGAGGCTTGAGGGTCCGCGGTGCCACCATCACTGGGGGGCTGGTAACGTATTTCTTGAGGTCTTGGAAGGCCCGGTCGGCCTCCGGGTTCCACTCGAACGGGACCTTCCTCTTCATGAGCTTGAAGAATGGTAAGGCGTGCTCTCCCAGTTTGGAGATGAAACGCCCTAACGCGGTCACCCGCCCTGCTAGCTTCAGCATCTCTTTGAGGGTCCGCGGCGGGCTCATGTCCTCGATGGCCTTGACCCTCTCCGGGTTCGCCTCTATCCCCCTGTTGGATACAAGGAACCTCAGCAGCTTGCCGGAGGGGACACCGAACACGCACTTCTCCGGGTTGAGCCTTAAGTTCACTTGGCGCAGGCTCTCGAAGGTCTCGTCCAAGTCTTGAATCAATGTCCTTGCCTCGCGATACTTGACCACTATGTCATCGACGTAAGCCTCTGCGTTTCTCCTGAGCTGCCGCCCTAGAGCGATGTGCATCAACCGCTGAAAGGTCGCGCCCGCGTTGCGCAGCCCGAAGGGCATGCAAGTGCAGCAGTACACCCCACATGGTGTCAAGAAGGCCGTTTTCTCCACATCTTCCACCGCCATCTTGATTTGATGATACCCCGAGAACGCATCCAAGAAGCACAGCAGGTCACACTCGGCGGTGGAGTCAACAATCTGGTCGATGCGCGGGAGCGGGAACGGGTCTTGAGGGCAGGCTTTCTTAAGATTGGTGAAGTCGATGCACATCTGTTCCTTCCCTCCTTTTTTGGCACCATGACAGGGTTCGCCAGCCATTCGGGGTACCGGACCTCTCGGATGGCACCTGCCACTTCGAGCTTGCGTGTCTCTTGGACGATAAAGGCCTCCTTCTCAGTGGACTGCCGTCTCGCTCGCTGCTTCATGGGGCGGACGTTGGGGCATACCCTTAGATGATGCTGGATCACCTCCCTCGGGACACCTACCAGCTGATTTGCCTCCCACGCGAATATCTCCTTGTTCGCATGCAAGAACCTCACCAGAGCTTCTTCTTGTTCCCGGTCGAGACCGGCTCCTATGGTAAAGGTGGCTCCTGAAGGCCCATCCTCGCTGACCGGTACCTGCTTGGTTTCCGCCTTGTCTTGGGTAAACAACTGCTTCTTCTTGGTGGGCACGGCCTCCCTGGCCGCGGGGGCACCTGCGTCGGCGGGTTGTGCTGCTGCCGTGGTCTTGAAGGCAAGCCTGAGCACTGTCACGTCCTCCATAGTGTCCCCCTTGATGGTGAGGACGCCCTTGCTCCTTGGCATCTTCATGAGGTTGTAAGCCGGGTGAGTCGCTGCCATGAACTGAGCGAGAGCCGGGTACCCGAGGATGGCGTTGTACGGGAGGCCGATGCGAGCGACGTCGAAGTCCACCAGCTCGGTGCGGTAGTTATCGCGTGTGCCGAAGGTGACGGGGAGGCGGATCTGTCCCAGGGAGTGGGCTGCTCCACCACCCACTACTGAGAAGGGCTTACTGAGGCCGAGCCGCTCGAGTGGCACATGGATAAGGCTGAAGGCTTCCACGGAGAGCAAGTTGAGGCCGGCACCACCGTCGATGAGGGTCTTGGTGATGGCCACGTTGCAGATGGTGGGCGTTCAGAGCATCGGAAGCACTCCGGAGCTGGCGGTGGAGTCGGGGGTGATCTTCTAAGCCGAAGGTAAGGTTGGCCTCTGGCGCAGCCCAACCCGGGGGAGCCCCCGTGCGCCTGGAGGTGGCCCCGATCTGTTGGAGGAACGGCTTGGCGTGGCGGTCTGACAGCGGTGCTTGAGAGCCGCCCAGCAGGGCCGCAACTGCGTGGTGCGCCAGCACCACGTAGCGAGCAGTGAAGAGGTCGCGGAGCTCCTCCAAAGATCCCACCGTGGATATGGGAAGGTTGAGCAGCCAGGTGCGTGGCTCGCTAGCGAGGGCCATGGGAAGCCAGTTGGCCATGACCTTGTCATTGCCCCCGGCCTCGAGGACGGCCTCCTCCTATGCTAGCAGGAAAGCTGACAGGTCCGCCGCGTCGTCGTAGCGCGGCGGCATCTCCGGCCTGAACTTGGGCGGGCACTACACCCGCCGCTGGGTGGGGGCCAGAGCTCGAAGCCCCCTGGCCCCATTGTCGATGCTGATCATTGGAGTCGGTGGTAGGGCACCTGTCATGTGGGCGAAGCGCGGTGGCGACGGAGCGCAGATCGACGGAAGGGAAGCCGCGAAGAACCCCTACCTGGCGCGCCAAATGTAGGATGTGGGGTTCCGGCAAACCCTTAAGGTTCGAACACTGGGGAGTGCGCGAAGTCTTTCCCTCCTACCGATGTATGCCCTAGCACGCTAAGATCTCACGGACGAACTTGCAACACAGAAAGACACAGTATTTATACTGGTCCGGGCCACCGTTGTGGTGTAACACCCTACTACAGTGTGGTGGTGGATTACCTCTTGGGCTGATGATGAATAATACAAGGGGAAGAACAACCTCCTGAGGTTGAGGTGTTCTTGTGCGTGGCTAACTTGCATGGGTGAGAGAGTGATCTAAGATGATGTCTCCTCGCCCCACCATTTCTATGGTGGTGGCTAGCCCTACTTATAGAGGCCCTGGTCCTCTTCCCAAATATTGAGCGGGAAGGGAGCCAACAACGGCGGGCTAATTTGAAGGGGGACAGCTAGTACAAGCTATCCTGACAAAAAGTGGTCTGCGCCTGCGAAAGGCTCTGGTGGTGACGCAGTCTTGGGCTCCATGATGACCTCCATTTGCCGTCCTTCTGGTCTTGGTCTTGTTGCACCAAAATGGGAACCTTTGCCTGATGCCTTGGTACTCCTCGCCTGCGCTAGTTTCCTTAGCACCAAAGAGGAAACAAGGACACTGCGCTTGCTGGCGCCCGCCTGGTGTCGATCGTCATGGCTCACGTCACGAGAGCCTCGTGAGGTTCGCCTCGCCTTTATATCTCCGCTCCTCATGAGCCTGCCTGACTAGGCCGCTCTAGAGGAGGCCTTGTGTCGTCCTCCTCGCGAGGTTCGGCCCCTCGCGAGGGTCTTGGATGCCTTGTTGATGAAGATGGGTTGTACGCCCTGCTGGCTTAGCCACGCAGCGGGCCGCAGGCAGGCAAGTCTGGGGACCCCCGTTCCCGGGATGCCGATAGCCTCAAAGGGCGTCAGGCTCTTTGTGACGTGCTTAAAAAGCAGATCCTCAACAAGAACCCTAGGAAAGAGGTTATTGCCTTTGAGAGGAAACTCAATGCTGATGGGACCTACTGGAAACCGGAGCAGTATCCGAAAACATCATGGGTTGCTGCAAATGGACCTTCAGTGGATCCATCTACTTTATCTGACTTTACATGTGAATCTTCATATTCTTCTGATGAGTCAATTGACTCCAACTATAAACTGTTCAAAAATCAGAATGGTGAAGTGTTTTGTAGATATGTTGGCACTAACTGCAGGAACGGTCCTCCACTGAAGAAAATCTGGGTTCCCAAAAGGTGCCTTGAAAATCTTCAGGTGAATGTCATCATGAAACCACCTATGAAGAATAGGAACCCCAGATCTAATTCTTCATATTGACCAAATTCTTCATATGGATCCAAGTCCTCATACGGACCAAACTCCTCACATGGATCAAATTCCTCAAAAGGATCAAAGTCCTCATATGAACATCATCGTGCTAATCCGTTTGTTTCGCAGCGAATATCTAAGGATTATGGATATGTGCATTATTCTTCAAATCATTATGTTCATAAGTCCTCGAAGAATTTCTCTACTTACTCTTATGCTTACCCGAACCCCTCTTATGTGAAACGAAGTGGATTGGCATATATGCCACCTTTCTCTTATGGAGCTCGCAGACTGATGAACTCTTTGCCACCCCTTCAGATGTGGGTGGTGAAGAAAAAAGAACTAATCTCTTATGCAGGATCAGGTCTCCAGACGAACTTAATCGTCTGAAGAATTTGCTGGAGACCTGAATGTGCTTGAAAGGACGCAAGCTATTCATGAAGAAATGAATTTTCGTTTCTCACGTCCTCATACTGCTTTATCTATTTTATTGCTTGATGAAATTGATCTGATGAAATTAATACCATATTCTTCACTGATGAAGTATATGAGTTCGTAAGCTGCATAATTCATCTGCAGGATGATCAACCCAAAGCCACTGAGTGTGTCCTCGATAGTGGATGTACAAATCACATGACTGGTGATAGGAGCTTATTGATGGACACTGCTTTATCCCCATCACATCTGAAGCATATTACCTACGCTGACAAAGGAAAAAAGCAAGGTATTGGGTCTAGGTAAGGTTGCTGTCAGATTTCGGGTTCCGGCAGACCCTTGAGGTTCGAACACTGGGGTGCGCGCGGAGATTTCGCCTCCTACCTACCTGCACCCCTCCGCCTTGCTAGGATCTGAACTAAGGAAAGAACAACGCAAGAGACACAGGGTTTATACTGGTTCGGGCCACCGTTGTGGTGTAATACCCTACTCCAGTGTGTGGTGTGGTGGATTGCCTCTTGGGCTGATGATGATGAACAATACAAGGAAGAACAGCCTCGCGAGGGTCTGTTCTTGGCTGGGGTGATGAACTGCTGGGAGGAGCTCAGTCACCTTTCTCTCTCTCTTCTGATCTTCTCTCTCTCTCTCTTCCCCTGCCTCTCCTTCCTCCGTCTCCCTGTGTCCCTGTGGGTGGCTGGTCCTATTTATAGAGGCCCTGGTACCCTTCCCAAATATCGAGCGGGAAGGAAGCCAACAATGGCGGGCTAATTTGAAGCGGGACAGCTAGTACCAACTATCCTGACAAAAGTAGTCTTCGCCTGCGCAAAGCTCTGGTGATGACGCCATCTTGGGCTCCACGGTGACCTCCATCTCGTAGTCCTCCTGGTCTTGGTCTCATTGCACCGAAATGGAAACCTTTGCCTGATGCATCGGTACTCCGCGGCTGCGCTTGCCCCCTTTGCACCAAAGAGGAAGGGGGGACGCTGCGCGGGCTGGCACCCACCCCCCCCCCCCCCCCCCCCCCCCCCCCACCCCCACCCCCCCCCCCCCCCCCCCCCCCCCCCCCCCCCCCCCCCCCCCCCCCCCCCCCCCCCCCCCCCCTGGCGCCCCTGGTCGTATGGCTTGCGTCACGGGCACCTCGTGAGGTACCCCGCCTTGATCTCTCCGCCTCCTCGTGAGCCTGCCTGACGAGGCCGCGCTGAGGAAGCTCACGTCGTCCGCCCCGCGAGGCTTGGCCCCTCGCGAGGGTCTTGGGTTTGTGTTGGTGAAGATGGGCCGCGCTGGGCCCCCCTTTGAGCCACGCCGCAGGCCGCAGGCAGGCAAGTCTGGGGACCCCCGTTCCCAGAACGCCGACAGTAGCCCCCGGGCCCAAGGCGCGCCCGGACTTGGCCGTGCAGGGAGGCGGAAGGGCAAGAGCGAAGCGCCGCGGGCCCTAACAGCCTGCGGCCTTGGGCGCCGCGTGGCGGTTGATTGGACGTGGGCGTCTCCACTTCCCCATGGCGGCCTCGGCAACTGCACGGATTGGACAAGTCCCTGCATGCAAAGTGGGTCATAATTACCTGCGATCGTGGGGGCCGTTGGTTGGCCATCGCCAGTTATAAGTACAGACTGGCGCGTGCCCTTCCAGTTCATCCCTCCTTGCTCCGACCTTTCTTCATGGCCCCGTCAAGGAGGTCTCGGCCGCAGAGAAGGGGAAGGCTCACAGGTTGAGCCGCCTCTACCCCACCCAAGCGCGGCCGGAGGGCGCCCTCGTAAACATCTGTGGGCCACCATGGTGGCTCCCCGCCGTGGAGGCGATCTTCAGCACAGCGACCGGGTGGATTGCTGCGGCCGGGGGGCGCGCTCCGCTGCGCGTCCCTAAGGCGCGCTTTTGCGCTGCTGAAGTGCTGCCGGAGGTTCGTCGTGTGGTCGGCGGGGCCGACCAGCACTCGGCTTCCGCTTCCTCGCTTCCTCCTTGGCGAGCTCCCGGCCGGCGCCCCGGGCGGCCTCCGGCTCCAGGCCGACGTCTGCTGCAGCCGGGCCTCATGGGTCTCACTGGAGGTCTCCGCGGCTGGGAGCATGTTCCTGGCCCGCGGTTGGCAGACGTTTGCCCGCGCACGTGTCCTGAGCCGTCGGTGCACCCTACACTTCAAGTTCGACGGCGATGCCACTCTCTACGTGAGGATGTTTGGGGAAGATGGTCGCCGCGCAGGGTGTTGCCCCGAGGGTGACGACCGCGGCTGGGAACCCAGCTCCAGCGATGATGGAGAGGGCAACGCTCGCGCGGCCGGCGGCGCTCAGAGTTCATCAAGCTTCTCCGGTTCTTCTTCAGGCGGCGACTCCTCTAGCGGTGGCCGCGGTCAGCCCCCGCGCCGCCGTATCTTCTTGGGAGGTGGCAACTTGTCCGCCCGCCGTCGCGCCCTGGTGAAGCGCGAGAGGGAGTCCACCTGAGCTCCGGATACAGCTCGGGCCTTCCTGCGGGGCGGTGTGAGGTGAGTTGCACCAGATTTGTTCTTTCTTTTTCCTTTTCCCTACGTAACAAAGACAATAGTGTGGAGCCCCGCGGGGGCGTGTTTGGGTTATTGCTGTTAATCATCGTTTTGCTTTCATTACCGTACCTTCCGGCTACGTGCCCGAGCGTGGATAGTTTCTGGCCCCGGTCGTGGGGGGCGATTGACCCAGGCCCTTTGTTTGTGTCGCGGTGCCCGTGGGGCACGGACTGGAGGGGTGCTCCTGTAAGGGTCCCAGGTCGCGAACTCTTTGAATGACTAGGATAGGAACACTCGCGAGGGCGCTCAGCTGCCCCCCTCGCGACGCCTTGCACAAGAGAAATCGAGGAAGGAGAGTGAAAAGTCGGAGAACCACAAGCCAAAGACGGCAACAACTTCAAGAAAACTTCGAATGAGAAGGAACAAGCCAACTGCGGAAAGCAAATGAAAAGCCGCGTCCGGCACCTAATCTAGTCTTCGATGTCTTCTCACCAGCGCGGAGCAAAGTGTTGCCACTGGGCGTGGGAGGGAGCCCCAGGGCCTGAGGCCGGCGCTCCTGAGACTCCGGGGCGTGTACAGCCCCAAGTCATTATTACGTGAGAGTGTCACGGGCGGCGAGCTTCACAGGCGTTGGCCTTCTTCACAGGCTCCGGGCCTTTTCCCAAATGCGATGGCTTCACAGGCTCCGGGCCCTGTTCCCAAACGCGATAGCTTCACAGGGCATTCGCCTTCTTCACAGGCTCCTGGGCCTTTTCCAAAACGCGATAGCTTTCACAGGCATTCGCCTTCTTCACAGGCTCTGGGCCTTTTCCAAAACACGACAACTTCACAGGCATTTCCTTCTTCACAGGCTCTGGGCCTTTTCCAAAACGCGATAGCTTCACAGGCATTCGCCTTCTTCACAGGCTCTGGGCCTTTTCCAAAACGCGACAGCTTCACAGGCATTCGCCTTCTTCACAGGCTCTGGGCCTTTTCCAAAACGCGATAGCTTCACAGGCATTCGCCTTCTTCACAGGCTCTGGGCCTTTTTAGGGGTAGAACCTCCGGAGGTGCTGGATGTTCCATGCATTCTGGACTGGCACCCCCTCCTGAGTCTCCAAGCGCGCGGAGCCGGGCCTGGAAACATGAACAACTTTGAACGGGCCCTCCCACATGGGAGAGAGCTTGTGCAGCCCCTCCCTGGAGAGAACCCGCCTGAGCACGAGGTCTCCTACTCGAGAGTTCTGGGGCGGATGTTGTGGCAGTGATATCGTCGCAGTGCTTGTTGGTATCTCGCTGCTTGTAGCGCGGCTTCTCGGCGATGTTCCTCCCCCCAGCATGAGGTCCATCCCCCGCATGGCGTCCTGCTGCGCCTCGTCAAACGCCAGGACCCGCGCTGAAACACCCCGGATGTGAATTACCCAATATGTACTCCAACTCTTGCCGTTTCCGGTGTTAAGTTATTTTATTTTCTCGGGTTCGGGTTTTTGTCTCCGTGTGTTGTTGTCGTTGTCATGCGTCTCATATCATGTCATCATGTGCATTGCATTTGCATACATGTTCATCTCATGAATTCGAGCATTTTCCCCGTTGTCCGTTTTGCATTCCGGCGCTTCGTTCTCCTCCGGTGGTCAATTCTACCTTTCTTTCATGTGTGGGATTAAACATTTCCGGATTGAACCGAGACTTGCCAAGCGGCCTTGGTTTACTACCGGTAGACCGCCTGTCAAGTTTCGTACCATTTGGACTTCGTTTGATGCTCCAACGGTTAACTGAGGGACCGAAAAGGCCTCGTGTGTGTTGCAGCCCAACACCCCTCCAATTTGGCCCAAAACCCACCTAAACCCTCTCCATCATCTAGAGCGTTCGATCACAATCGCGTGGCCGAAAACTGCACCTCATTTGGACTCTCCTAGCTCCTCCTATGCCTATTTAAAGATTCCCCCCGAAAACCTCCTTCTTCTTCCCCCGAAACCCTAAAATTCGCATCGCGCCGCGCCGGACATGTCCGTTCCGACTGGACATTTCGCTCGCCGCCGTCCTCATCTCGCGCCGGCCGACGACCTCGCCGCGCTGCCACCTCGACGTCGCCAACGCGGCCGCGCCAAGGCGCCGTCTCCGCCGCCGCCTCGCCGCGGTCGACCGCCGCCACCGCTGGCTCCGGCCTCGCCTCCCCGCCCGGATCCGGCCGCCTCTCCAACTCCGGCGAACAGGAACTCCTCCGGTGACCTTCCTCTCAGGCGAACCTCGATCCGCGCGCCGGGATCTCAGATCTGGATTCAAAACCCTAGCGGTTGACCTTTTTTCCCAAAGTCCCAGAATTATTTGCTCATGTTCATCGCATCGTAACTTTGCATCCGTAGCTCCGTTTTGGGCATATAGCATATCAAAATGTTCGTCTCAGAGAGTACATCATTTCATCTCATTGCATCATTTTCATTTGAGTTCATCTTGGTGCCCTAAATGCTGTTAGAAGAGTGCTATTTTAGTTAATTGTCAGATCTGCTGCTCCAATTAGATATTTGTCTTTTTTGCCATAATTATTGTGTGCCGATATGCCAGGAGCGTCTACATATGTTTTGTTATATGTTTTGCCATCTATCCATAGGTGCAACCCATGTATTTTTGTGATGTGTGTGGTGACTAGCACAACCTTGCAAAGTGAGGCATTTGTTAATGCTGATTTCAAGGACTTAGCATTTCCACTAAGTCCTTGACCTGTTTATCTCATATGGCCATATGTTCATGTTGTTTCCTAGTGATCCGTGCCTCTTTTGAGGATGATCAGTAAGGATGTTTTGTTAATATTGTAGTGCTCTATCCATCCATGTCTTTGTTTGCAATTATGGAGCACCCTATCTTGAGTCAATCGAGCTCTACTTTTGTCATTTCGTGGATCTGGGCAGATTGTCTACTTGTTAGGAATTTTGCCGAGGATGTTGTAGTTGATCTGTGCATGCTATGGTATTGTTCTTGCCATGTCTAGCTCGTATTTTGTGTATTCTTGATGGGTGTATGCTTAGATTGTCATGACTTGCTCTGTAGTGAGTGCATCGAGCTCGTAAACATGCCTACTTGATATCTGTTTCAGCATGCTCCAGTTTTCACCAAGTCTGAGAACTGATTATGTTTTTGCCATGTTCACATGCTTGCAAATGTATTTTCTGATCCCTTTTGGCTCAAGGTCACTAAGGGACTTTTGTTAAGCTCTTTGAGTAGCTCCATGCCATGCTTTACTTTGCCATGTTCAGGTCCTGTAGCATATAGTTTTCATGCTCCAAGAGTGCTACCTGATCTGAAATTCCAGACAAGTGTTAATTTCACTAAGTCTGAAATCTGTTTGTCAAATGCATTTTTGCCATGCTTGTTTGAACCTGTTAATGGATGAATTGGCCATAGCTCAGTGTTCATCTTTTGTTAAGCATCTTGATGGATCCCTTCCATGTATTTGTTGCCATGTTTGGGTGCTGTAGCATGTTTCTCGTTGCATTTAGATGGCTACTTGCTGTAAATCGCAGAACGTGGCCATATTTGAATTGCTTGCCATTTCCAAACCGTAGCTCCGATTCCGCGTTCTTTATATCGTTTTCAAGCGATTTCATCTCATCTTTCCAGTGGCACACTTGGATTTCCAAGTTGAGGCCAGGTTCATGCATTCCTTGTCAAATCTTGCATATGCATCACCATTGCATCCCGCATAGCATACCATTTTGCATCATATTGTTTGAGCTTTGCACGTGGTTGATTGTGTCCTTGTTGCTTGTTTGTCTTGTTTGGGTAGAGCCGGGAGACGAGTTCGCTAACGAGGAGCCCGTTGAGTTTGCTTTCGAGGATCCAGTCAACTCTGACAACTTTGCAGGCAAGATGATCATACCCTCGAAATCACTACTATCTTTGCTTTGCTAGATGCTCGCTCTTTTGCTATGCCTATGCTACGATGCCTACCACTTGCTTATCATGCCTCCCAAATTGCCATGTCAAACCTCTAACCCACCATGTCCTAGCAAACCGTTGATTGGCTATGTTACCGCTTTGCTCAGCCCCTCTTATAGCGTTGCTAGTTGCAGGTGAAGTTGGAGACCGTTCCTTGTTGGAACATTATTTACTTGTTGGGATATCATTATATTGCCTTGTTATCTTAATGCATCTATATACTTGGTAAAGGGTGGAAGGCTCGGCCTCTCGCCTAGTGTTTTGTTCCACTCTTGCCGCCCTAGTTTCCGTCATATCGGTGTTATGTTCCCGGATTTTGCGTTCCTTACGCGGTTGGGTTATAATGGGAACCCCTTGATAGTTCGCCTTGATTAAAGCTTTTCCAGCAATGCCCAACCTTGGTTTTACCATTTTTGCCACCTAGCCTCTTTTTCCCTTGGGTTTCCGGAGCCCGAGGTCATCTTATTTTAGCCCCCCCGGGCCAGTGCTCCTCTGAGTGTTGGTCCAACCGAGCGATGTCCGGGGCTACCAGGGGCAACTCTGGGCTGGCCTACCCGACGTCTGCTCATCTGGTGTGCCCTGAGAACGAGATATGTGCATCCTATCGGGATTTGTCGGCACATTCGGGCGGTGTTGCTGGATTGTTTTAACCTTGTCGAAGTGTCTTGTAGAACCGGGATACCGAGTCTGATCGGAAGTCTCGGGAGAGGTCTATTCCTTCGTTGACCGTGAGAGCTTGTCATGGGCTAAGTTGGGACTCCCCTGCAGGGATTTGAACTTTCGAAAGCCGTGCCCGCGGTTATGGGCAGATGGGAATTTGTTAATGTCCGGTTGTAGATAACTTGAACCTTAACTTAATTAAAATGAATCAACAGTGTGAGTTACCGTGATGGTCTCTTCTCGGCGGAGTCCGGGAAGTGAACACGGTGTTGGAGTAATGCTTGCGCAGGTTGTCCTCTTAGTTACTCGTCGCGCTTTGCCTCCTCTTCTCGCTCTCTTTTGCGAACAGGTTAGCCACCATATATGCTAGTCGCTTGCTGCAGCTCCACATATTTACCTTGCCTTACCTATAAGCTTAAATAGTCTTGATCGCGAGGGTGCGAGATTGCTGAGTCCCTGTGGCTCACAGATTACTTCCAAACCAGATGCAGGGCCTGATGATTCGCTCTCAGATGACGCGCTTGAGCTCAAGTGGGAGTTCGACGAGGACTCACGCCGATTACTACGTGTCTTTCCCTGATGATCAGTAGTGGTGCCCAGTTGGGGTGATCGGGACCGTGTCGCATGTTGGGTTTTCTTTTATTTTGGCGCCATAGTCGGGCCATGAGTGTTTGAATGTTGTAATGCTATTTATGTACTTTGATTGACGTCGCGAGTGTAAGCCAACTATGTATCTCCCCTTTTATTATCTATATTACATGGGATGTTGTGATGATTGCCTAACTTGCGACATAGCTTTCAATGCGGTTATGTCTCTAAGTCGTGCCTCGACACGTGGGAGCTATAGCCGCATCGAGGGCGTTACATGCGTGGAGCGACGTCTGACCTCGTGAGGGAGGACCGCTTCGGCTCCGTATACCAGGAAGAACGGGGTCTCTCCAGTCGGCTTGGTCGCGGTTGTGCGGATGGACCACAATACGGACTGAAGCTCGTCATACCAACCTCTGCCACAGGCCTCCAGCTTCTTCTTGAACGTCCTGGTCTTGAGTCCCCTCAGGACCTCCGCGTTGGCCCGCTCGGCCTGGCCGTTGCTTCGGGGGTGTGCCACCGAAGCGTAGCATATCTGCGTTCCATGGTTAGCACAGTATGTTTTGAAGAGCTTACCGGTGAACTGCGAACCGTTGTCCGTGATGATGCGATTCGGCACCCCGAACCGGCTCACGATGCCCTTGATGAACTTGACCGCGGAACCCGCGGGAATGGTGCAGACAGCCTCTACTTCATCCCACTTGGTGAACTTGTCCACGACGATGTAGAGGTAGTGGTAGCCCCCAGGCGCCCGAGGAAACGGGCCCAAGATATCCAGCCCCCAGACTGCGAATGGCCATGAA
>NC_053022.1:73141619-73185257 GCF_003073215.2 Triticum urartu | reverse complement strand
CATGAGAACGGTAATCTCGATGGCAGGAAGCATGTTATAATAATAGTTTCACTTTGATGCGTCAAATATTCCAGCTTTGTTATGATAAAGGCAAATACGTACTAGGTAAATAATGGCAAGCAAGAGACCTCATCCCCACTATGAGAAGTACAAACTATGGCTTTACAAAGATGAGACCAAATAGGTGCGATTCTCAGACTGCAACCGTCGCTCCGTCAGAAACCATGCTGGTTGATCCAACAGGGGGAAAATCCTAGCCGAAAGCCTCATTTTCTAAGTGCATTCATCCTGTCTCTCAGGTAATACAGCTTAGCTCTCCTGACTTTCTTCCTGTCCAAGATCTTCATTTCTTTGATGTTTGGTGAGTAACTGAATGGAAAAGAGAAAGTCGCATCAGAAATATAATCCAAGCAAATACTTGATAGCTAATTAGGAGAAAGACATGTGGCCATTCAAACAACAATAAACTTAAAAAATCATAAATAATGGGAAGCTCAAATCAATCTAGCTAGTACTCCCTCTGTCCAGAAATATAAGATGCTTTGGATATTTCAATATGGACTACATATGGACAGAAATGAGTGAACAAACACACTAAAATGAGTCTATATACACCCAAATCAGAAAAAAGTTGGAAAATATTATAATAGTGGATCGGAGGTAGTATCATATATGCTGGCAAAGATGCAGGGGTTATATGTAATCATATGTCGATATCTTTCAAGTTTAATTCTAGTTATGCTAGGTCTAAATATTAAAAGTTGAATACATACATATAACTGCAGAACAGAGCACAAAGATCCTGAGAATCAAAAGAAAAAAAAACATATAAACTGCTACTTGTAGCATTCTTTGAATGTATTTGTTTCCACAGAAAATGCAGAACAAACAAAGAAAAGGCCACAAGGTCAGAACAATTGGGATTTGAACATAACCGGATGACGTGTTTATGGAACTACAACCTCCACTTCGAACAGGAAGCTAAAAGGGCACAAGCAGTCATGTCAATCATTCCACAAAATAGCCAAAGGGATCATATGTGCCTACTTGGTACCAGAAACTAGCTGTGCCATCTCATCATTAACTTATTTCAGGGTCATTACCTAAGTATGTACCATAGCATGGACCAGAATATAGTATGCATGGATTTACAACAAATGGAAGGACCAGATGAATCTAGTTTGATTGTTCTCATCAGCAAATGAGAAACTAGAGGAACATAAGGAAGTCGGCTGTTGGTTATCTAGCCTAAACAGGAGACAGGGGATGGGAGTGTGACAAGATAAAACTAGCAAATGCAGGAGATGGGAAAGAGTGAGGAAAACAACTACTCCCTCCGTTCACAATATAAGATGTTCTATCTTTTTTCTGAATCGGATATATATAGACACGTTTTAGTGTGTTTATTCGCTCATTTCAGTTTGTATGTAGTCCATATTGAAATATCCAGAACATCTTATATTTGTGAACGGAGGGAGTAGCAAATAGGGGAGAGTCCTCCCACAAGTTAGCCCTTGGGCCTCTCCCCCAACATCAGCAATACCAGCATGACAAAAACTTTACTACCTGAGCAGTGAGCAGTCTTCTCAGTTCTGCAAACATCCAACTAGATTTCTCACACAGGAATTACACAGCTACTGTTTCACTGGCCTTAATTTATCCGGGGATATTGTTAGGTATTTTCTTTTTGAGAGAAAGGATATTGTAAGGTTACTCACAAACAAGGGACAAGAACTCCCTGTCTGATATCCTAACGGACAGGGAGAAGTAGCCCACTAAGAACATGACGTTTAGTGGTTGTTGAATTGTTGCCAGATTTGAATAAAGGATATAACAGAACCAAGAGGTACTTCAATCTCAGCATGATATGTTCCAAGACAAAGCAGTATAAATATTTCAAAAAACAATGGAGTAGAAGAGCACATGTTTGGTTTGACTTACAGTGGAAAGACGGACTCAACTCCCACACCAGCTACTAATCTACGCAATCTGAAGGTTGTATTTATCCCAGCATTGCGCCTTGCTATCACAATCCCTTTCAATGTAGACTCTCGCCGTTTGTTCTCAGGAACTTGCTGTTTATTCACAGGATCAGTGCCAGAAATGTATCTGGAGAGCGCTAAAGCAGGAATGTGAAATGCTATACCAATCTCATCTGAATGATGCATCCAGGCTGCACATCAGGGATCTCCCTCTCCGAACGGACCTTATCAACCGCCTCTTTGTTCAAGATCTGCAAACCCAGACAAAGAATATAACAAGCAGTTTTATGCTTTTGCGGTAACATTGCGGCTACTGGATGTTATATACTTAGTAGACTAGTAGTTCCTGCAAGTAACACAAAGTTTACATTCATAATGTGCCTGGCAGTCTTGTCGGGCCTCTTGAACTTGATGCGTGGGGGGTGCTCAACCGCAGGGGAGCTGGAATCGTCCTCGTCCGAGGCAACCTCAGCACTTCCCACCGTCGACAAACCCCTCGGCATGAGAACCTCCGCGCAGAAACCAGAGGAAGCAGTCACACCATGACATGAAATGAACCGATTCTGCACGCAAAGAAATTGATCCATATGACATGACCTGGACAAATTCGAAGAAGACACAAAAGAGGACAAGAATCCTACCCCAGTTGGAGGAGTGAACCCGTAAGTGCTGAGGTGTTTGATGGCCGAGGATGGCGGCGTAGCCCCCGGCTGAGTGGCTACAGGAGCAGCAAACTCCAGGAGCCTCGCCGCAGCCCCGCGGCTTCCGGCTCGGCAGACATTCCGGAGCAAAGATTGCATCCTGAGGCCCGCACGCTGCGAAGAAATTGCGGAGTAAACCAGGGGCGGATCCAGTATAGGACATGGGTCATAATTTTTGCAAGAAATCGAAGTTAGTGGGTACTCTACAATGCTGCTGTGCTGGTAACTGTGTCAGATCCGGATACAAATATCTGCATCAGGGTTCCGGGTGCTCGGTTATGGAAAGATGAAAGGGAAGGGAAGGGCGTACCAGGTGGTTGGATGCTCGTCGCCGGCGAAGGGGCAAGACGAAGAGGGCGGCGCCGCCAGGAAAGAGAGGGAGAGAGAGGGGAACGGAGGGCTGGTGAAAGAACAGAGACTTACGTCAGGCGACGAGCCGGCCCAGGCCCAGCGGGAAACAGCGACCCAGCTCGGGGGCAGGAATTGGCCCGTTTCTCTATTTTCCGTTCTTTCTTTTCCCTGCAATCTTTATGATTATTAGTTTATTGTATTTATTTCTTCAAGAAAAATTGTAGTGGATGCATGTTTTATTAGGTAACACGGTAATTAAACATAAATATTACAGTATAAAACAATCCTCCCAATAAAGCAATACTGGATCCCATGTTCGAAAGAAAAGATAAACGTAGCAGCTTAAATAAAAGCATCAGGAAATATATGTGATTTGTTTCATAAAATAGGAAGGTATTAAATGCATCTCCAGCCTCATCATGAGAAAAATGTTCGAGCTTCATGTAAAAATTGTTCTAGCTTATACTAGTGACCATGTGGTACATCTGGTGGCAGCGGAGACAAGCGGTGAAAGGGGAAACCATACAGACCCGTGACAGAACGGCCTTGTCGATTAGGGTACTGACTACAAATTTTGTATGAGCAAATTCACCAAACCAGCCAAGCCGAAAGATAGACCGGATATGGAGGAAACCTGACTCAGGTATTGTGAAAATCAACGTGGACACGTCTTTTCATGCTGATACATTGGCCGGGGCTTGTGGAGCCATTGCAAGAGATGACCAGGGGAATTTCGTTGCAGCGGCAAGCTGGGTTTTGGCTTATGTCCCTTCGGCAGATTCAGCAGAAATTAATGCAATCAGGTATAGGCTGATCCTTGCTGCTAATATAGGATGCACCAAAATTGCTATTGAATCAGACAGCATGAATGCTCTTGAGGCGGCTGCAGACCTAGATACCTACATGGGAGGTGATGCTGCAATTATAGTTGAAGCAACAATCTTGGCGATGGAGTTTTCAACTGTTAGTTGTGTTCGATGTTGTAGGTGTTGAGTATATGTGCTATGTGCATATTGTGTATTGGGTCTACCTTCTAGTTTCTTATATAGTTGAGGCCCGTGACCCACTTTGTACATCATATATACATGCCTATGCACGAAGAGCCAGAGACGGAGGGGGGGAGCAGGGGCTAGACCCCCCTCATCGATCGGCCCCAATGAATCGATCAGCCTAATACTACTGTATGGGTCGGTTGGCGCAACTGGCGCGCACTGTAGCTCGCGAATGGGCCGGCCCATGAACAAAAGGGGCAGTGCAAAAATGTATTCGTCAGGAAAAAACAAACGCAAACGATGCTCCCGTGAGGATTCGAACCCAGATACCTACATGGGAGGTGATGCTGCAATTATAGTTGAAGCAACAATCTTGGCGATGGAGTTTTCAACTGTTAGTTGTGTTCGATGTTGTAGGTGTTGAGTATATGTGCTATGTGCATATTGTGTATTGGGTCTACCTTCTAGTTTCTTATATAGTTGAGGCCTGTGACCCACTTTATACATCATATATACATGTCTATGCACGAAGAGCCAGAGGCGGAGGGGGGGGGGGTGGAGCAGGGGCTAGACCCCCCTCATCGATCGGCCCCAATGAATCGATCAGCCTAATACTACTGTATGGGTCGGTTGGCGCAACTGGCATGCACTGTAGCTCGCGAATGGGCCGGCCCATGAACAGAAGGGGCAGTGCAAAAATGTATTCGTCAGGAAAAAACAAACGCAAACGATGCTCCCGTGAGGATTCGAACCCACACCATTAAGCTCCTATGCATGGTTGAATAACCACTAGACCAATACAACCATTCCGAAAAGATTGCAACGCGAAAAGTCTAACAACTACTCCCTCCGTTCCTAAATATTTGTCTTCCTAGACATTTTAAATGACTACTACATATATATGTAGACATATTTGAAAGTATAGATTCACTCATTTTTCTCAGTATGTAGTCACTTGTTGAAATGCCTAGAAAGACAAGTATTTAGGAACGGAGGGAGTATATTTTAGCCGCGCTCTTGAGAAAAATGGAATTTCTTTTGAAAAGAAATCTGAACAAATTTCGAATGTCCACAGATTTTAAAAAACATCACGAATTAAAAAAAAGTTCATGTATTCAAAAAACATTGACAAATTCAAAAAGTTCATTGAAATTGGAAAAGGTTCATCGATTTTCAAGAAAGTTCATAAATTTTGAAAAAGTTCATCGATTTTGAAAAAACATTCATCGACTTTGAAAAAAGTTCATTGATTTTGAAAAAAGTTCATCGAATTTGAAAAAATGTTCATCAAATTTGCAAAAACTTCATTGATTTTGAAAAAAGTTCATCAAATTTCAATAAAAGTTCATGGAATTTGAAAAAAGTTCATCAAAATTTGAAAAAAAATCATCAAAAATGAAAAATAGTTCACTGAATTTGAAAAAAAGTTCATTGAATTTGAAAAAAGTTCATCGAAATTGGAAAAAAGTTCATGGAATTTCAAAA
Source organism: Triticum urartu (assembly GCF_003073215.2). NCBI lineage: Eukaryota > Viridiplantae > Streptophyta > Magnoliopsida > Poales > Poaceae > Triticum > Triticum urartu. The sequence goes on along the minus strand of NC_053022.1, from coordinate 73,179,746 downwards.
AAAATCATCAAAATTTGAAAAAGTTCATCGAATTTGGAAAACAGTTCACCGAATTTGACAAAGCCAACTCATTGAATTTGAAAAAGTTCATCAAAAATTGAAAAACGTTCATCAATTTTGCAGAAAAAAATCATGAAGAAAGAAAGTTTCTCGGATTAGAAAAATAAAGAATAAAAGAACAGAAAAAAGAAAAAAAAAGAAAGGAAGAAGAAGAAAAGAAGGCAAAACATATACGCAATCACAACATGAGAAGTGGTCTGGTGGTTGTCCCGACTTACACTGGCCAGCTCGTCGCGGGTTCAAATCCCAGATCTTGCCCTGTTTTTGCTTCTTAGAAACAGAAAAATGGGCCGGCCCAGACGTGACGAGGGGTGTGCGCCCGTTAGTAGAATGAACAGTATCGGGCGCAAAAGGCGCCGAATAGGATTTGGCTCCGCTAATGGCCAATGGTACTTAATTACTCCTGTAAAAAAAGTACATTAAGGCCCAAAAACGTCCGTAGCCTGTACGTACCGAAGCCCACAACAGAGCCCATATTATTAGGCGATGGTGAATTGTGACCTAGCGCAAGCTGTTCAGATCGATCACCGATTCTGCTTGTGCGCCGCTCCCTGCTATGCTCGTCACCAGCCGTCGCGGCGCCATCTATCCAAGCCCGTTGGCCTTGCCTTTGCCTGAGTAGATCCTGCCGGGATGAGGAGACGCCGACGTCCATGCTATGGGGCACCCATCGATGAGCTTATTTATTCCTCAAGCAATCAGGTACCACATCCAGGGTAGTTATTTTCTAATGGATTTCACAGTTGTTGTCTAATTAACTAGTGCTTCTTGATTCTGTCTAATTAACTAGTTTACCACACGGCGCAAACTAATCAATACTGCTTCACTTGGATTTGTACGTCACTTTATTAATTTACATATTAGATGCGTTTTTTGGTTCATACGAGACGACTTACTTAGACATTATTGCTATACTCGAAAATAAATAGCAACAAAATGTCATCGGGATGAGACTATCTCATTGTTCAATGAGCATGTAGTTATAATCTAATCATATGAACCTTTTTCATATTGACCAGAATATTGTTGCTATTTCTTTTATCTCAGTGGTATTGTTTAGATATATTGTGTTAGATGTATTGTGCTTTATCATTCAAATAAAATTCTAATACAAAGCGACATACGGTTACTTGTGTGTTTGGAAAAGAAAAATCTTTTGTGTGACCTTCGCCCCCCTCATGTGCAAATTCTGGCTCCATCCCTACGAAAAGCAATATATCGTGCAATTTACATATTCTACATGGTATCAGTTTTTAAATTCTAACCCTAGCCTTCCGCTTCTGCCGCTGCCACCACGCACCTCCCCTGCGCCGCCGCCGAAGCCTTGCCACCGCCGCCCACGCCGGCCACTGCTCCTCTCAGCCGCGCGCAACCCAGCAGCGCTACACGCCCTGCCCAACTCCTCTGCCGCGTGCGCTATCCAGCACGGCCAGTCTCGCCTGATTCGATCGCCAGCCGCACGCGCTCGCCCGCCCAGTCGCTCGTCCTGCATACATCAAATCCGCCGAGTCGTTGCGTTCACGCGGCTGCAACTCCACGTGAAGGCAAATCCAATCATCGAGTACTACTTCAAACAGTACTACTTTCACGTGAAGCTACTGTTTGACCACTATTTGCTAGTACGTGGCTAGTATCGCCTGCAGCCGACCGCCCAACTGCCTCGCCAGCCGCTGCCACCCGCGTCACCGAAACCTCCTGCTGCTGCCGCCCAACTGCGCCGATCACCGTCGTTGGACCAGCAATGGCGTCACCAGGCCCGTCTACCGCCGCCTCTGTCGTCCCGCCGCCGGCGGCCTATGGCGCGGCCCTGCCGCCACCTACGACGTGCCTGTTTCCATGTACGGGAATCCTACATACGGGGCATACGGGACTCCGCCCGCATTCACGTACGGTGCTCCACCCGCGTACGGGTCTCCCGGGTATTGGTGGGGGTCGTCAGCGGGCCAACACTCGCCCGCTGGGCAGCAGCCAGACGGTGCCCAGCACCTGCAGCATCTGACAGTGGGCCTGTAGGTTTTCCCGGCAAGCCATCCGGCCTATCCGGCACCGTAGTTGCAGTCGGGGCTGTATGGAGCGTACCCACCACAGCCGTTGAGCGGCGGCTACGGCTTCCCCATGGCGTCTCCGTCCCCCTTGCTGGCCCTGCCGCTGGCGCCCTGGGACCCGGTGTTCCTCACCGGGTTGCATGCCGCTCCTACGCTGAACAACTACACTGGAGGTGATGGTTGGTACATGGACACCAGTGCTACGGCTCACATGTTTGCTCATCCTGGTAACCTTGCCTCCTTCACTCCTGTCTCTACCGACCGCCGCATCATTGTCGGCGACGGTTCCACACTTCCTATCACACATGTTGGGCACACTTCTTTTCCTTCTACTTCTACTCCATTATCTTTGTCTAACATACTTGTATCACCTCATCTTATTAAGAATCTCATTTCCGTTCGTTGTTTCACTCGTGAAAATCCTGTTACCGTTGAATTTGACGAGCTTGGTTTTTGTGTCAAAGACGCTCGAACCAGGATGGTACTTCACCGATGTGACAACCCCGACGAGCTCTATCCAGTGCACTCGGCTTCATCCACCACCACCGCACCGGTTGCTCTCTCCGCTGGCGTCGATCTCTGGCACGCTCGCTTGGGTCATCCCAATTCCGTCACACTTCGTCATATTCTTAGGAGTTTCAGTTTCAGTTGCAATAAGATCGAGGATCACACTTGTCATGCTTGTCGAGTCGGCAAACATGTTCGCCTGCCGTTTAATAATTCCACCACCATTGCTTCTTTTTCTTTTCAGTTGATTCATAGTTATGTGTGGACTTCTCCGGTTCCCAGTAACTCGGGCTATTTATATTATCTGGTCATTCTTGATGATTATTCTCATTATGTGTGGACTTTTCCTTTGCGCAGAAAGTCGGATGCACTCTCTACCTTGACGGTCTTTTACTCATATGTCCGCACGCAGTTTGGGCGTCCCATCCTTGCGCTTTAGACGGACAATGGAAAAGAGTTCGACAACCTCGCTTTCCGTATCTTTTTTGTCGCATCACAGCACAGTTTTCCGCCTCACATGTCCGTACACTTCACGGCAGAACGGTCGAGCCGAACACGTCCTTCGCACTCTGAATGATTGCGTTCGCACGCTCCTGTTTCATGCCAACGTGCCGCCTCGTTTCTGGCCGGACGCACTCGCCACCGCATCACTTCTTCTTAACATTAGACCCTGCCGCTACGCACCTCACCATCTTCTCTTTGGTACGCCCCCATCTTATGAAGACTTACGTATTTTTGGGTGCCTTTACTATCCCAGCACTGCCGACACTGCTTCTCACAAGCTTGCACCTTAATCTGTCGCTTGCATCCTTCATCGGCTACCCCTCCAACTCCAAGGGATATCGGTGCTACGATCCCGTCTCCCACCGTGTGTTCACTTCCCGGCACGTTTACTTTGATGAGTATGTGTTTCCGTTTCATCAGGTACCCCCGGCTGTTCCTCCCGCCACCAGTGACGCGGGCTCCTCGACGCCTCTCCCAGGGCGCTCGTGCGCCTCTCTTGTCCCGCCCCTGGCTTTGAGGCGCGCCCCGCATCGCGGCGCCTCCTACAGCCGCGGCTGGCGCCCCGATGCCCCGACGTTGGCGCCCGCGGCCCCCGGGCGCCCTCGCAGCCCCGGCCCCCCGCGCCCCCGTTGCCGCGCCCCCCCGGTGCCCCGCGACGTTGGCGCCCGCGGGCCCCCTCGCGCCGCGCCCGCGGGCGCCCCAGCGCCTGTGGCCGCGTCCCCGGTCAACCCGCGCCATAACGGGCGGTTTTTGGCTGAGCTCGCGCTAACGCCTCAGGTAACCCTGACTACGCCATGCGGTGTCCACCTTCTGAGCCGTCCGGCCATTGCCGTCCTGCCGTCGATCCACTCTTCGTGCACTCTCCCAGCGACGCTATGGGGGGACCGGCTATGCGCACGGGGCGCCGCCGCCACACCGCCAACGTGATTACCGGGAAGTGGGTCCTTTAAACAAGCTCCGTCCTGATAGGTACCCTTGATCGCTACAAAGCGCGCTGGGTCGTTCGTGGCTTCCGACAGCGTGCTGGCATCGACTTCACCGACACCTTCGCTCCGGTCGTCAAGCCCGACACGATACGCACGGTTCTCCACCTTGCGGTCTCCCGTGCTTGGCCGGTGCACCAGATGGACGTCTCCAACGCCTTCCTCCATGGTCACCTCGAGGAGCAGGTCTTCTGCCAGCAGCCCATCGGGTTTGTTGACCCGGCGCTTCCCGACCACGTGTGCCTGCTTTCGCGGTCCTTATACGGACTCAAGCAGGCTTCGCGCGCTTGGTACCAGCGCATCGCGGCGTTTCTCCACCAGCTTGGGTTCCGCTCTACCCGCTCGGACGCCTCGCTCTTCGTCTATCATCAGGGCTCTGACACGGCCTACTTGCTGCTCTATGTCGACGACATCATCCTGACGGCATGTACGGCTGGTCTCCTCAGTCAGCTCATGGCTCGTCTTCACGCTGAGTTCGCCATCAAGGACATGGGTCCTTTGCACTACTTCCTCGGTGTCGAGGTGGTGCGCTGTCCGGATGGCTTCTTCCTTCATCAGCGGAAGTACGCTCACGAGCTCCTCGAGTGCGTCGGCATGCTTATTGCAAGCCCGCCGCTAGGCCTGTTGATATGAAGGCCAAGCTTTCTTCCACAGATGGTTCTCCTGCTTCGGATGCTGCTTTCTATCGGTCTATCGTTGGTGCTCTCCAGTACCTCACTCTGACTCGACCGGAGATACAGTATGCCGTGCAGCAGGTGTGTCTTCATATGCATGCTCCTTGAGACGTTCACCGGGCTGCCGTCAAGCGGATTCTCCGCTCTATCTATGGCACTACAGATCTTGGCGTCACGCTTCACGCCTCCGCCGACACCGCCCTCGCCGCCTACTCCGATGCAGACTTGGCGGGCTGCCCTGACACTCGTCGCTCCACTTCAGGCTATTGTGTCTATCTTGGACCCTCACTCATCTCGTGGTCGTCCAAGCGGCAGCCTATGGTCTCTCGTTCCAGTGCTGAGGCTGAGTATCGTGTGGTGGCCAATGCCGTCGCCGAGTGTTCGTGGCTTCGCCAGCTGCTTCAGGAGCTCTCTTGCCCTATTGACCGTGCCATGGTGGTCTACTGCAACAACGTCTCGGCGGTCTACCTCTCCGCTAACCCGGTGCATCATTGACGGACCAAGCATATTGAGGTGGATATTCATTTTGTTCGGGAATAGGTGGCCCTTGGCCATATTCGTGTTTTGCACGTCCCTACTTCCCAACAATTTGCCGATAGCATGACCAAGAGCTTGCCTACGACGTCATTTGAGGAGTTCCGGTCCAGTCTTTGCGTCAGCCGCGGTGCCGCTTCGACTGCGGGGGGTGTTGAGTATATGTGTTATGTGCATATTGTGTATTGGGCCTGCCTCCTAGTTCCTTGTATAGTTGAGATCCGTGGCCCACCTTTGTACATCATATATACGTTCCTATGCATGAAGAGCAATACATCGTGCAATTCACATATTCTACAATAGGGAAGCCAACCTTGTCGCTGATTGCTTGGCAAAACATTGCTTTAGTACTAGAGCTTCAGAATATTGGGACTCTTTTCCCCTGGACTTTATTCTTCCAAAAATTGTAAACAATATGGCCATTATTTGATGAATAAAGTTACTGATGATTCAAAAAAATGTTCTAGCTTTACAAGGAAAAAATGATCCAGCTTCAGTAGAAAATGTTCCATCTTAATGTACTTTTTTCCATGTTTGTTAGAAAATTAAATACACTAAAATATAGCACCCATAATAAATTATATTTTAAAATAAAAATCCTCAAACTATGTCTTATTTTATTATTAAAATAACATTGTTAGAAATTTTAGGGAAATGTTGTTCTACCCTATCTACAAGTGTCCAAGTGTGAAACATGCGACAAGTGTTAGGAGGAGATGTTTATGGCTTACTTACACTCATGTTTTCCTAATGTGAACATGTTATATTGTGATTGTATGCCTGATTAAGTAAGAAATAAAGCTCTTTTAACTCACAAAAAAACTGTCCAACTCAGACCCGTACCCTTTCTGCAAACGGTATGACTTAAAACTAACAATAAATAGCAGTAAATGGACTTTCCCCTCTCCTCCTCGGTCGCTTGCATGAGCGGCTCTGGAGGACCCAAACCCTAGGCGCAGAGGCTCCCAGATCTCCCCTCTCCGGCCACTGCTGCCGTCGGCATCGGCGGTGGCGGCTGCGCTCGACCGTCAAAGGCGGCGGGTGCTGGCGGCACTCCCTAAACGGGCTCCCTTCGCGCGGAGGTCGGCCGTTTCCTAGTAGGTGCTGCTGGTGGGCGGTCGACGGCGCGAGGCTATGGCGGGCTCCGCCGGCGCGAGGCGTGGTTCCTGGAGGTGTGGCGGGCTCGGAAGGGGAGGCAGCAGCGGCGGTGGAGCTGGGTGGCGCGTCCGCGCAACCTGGAGGTGGCAACGCAAGTTTTCAACCGTAGAGGCGCGTCATTGTGAGGCTCTGCCAGGAAGGAGGTGCTGGAGAGCAGCGGGCGGCCGGCTTCCTCTACGTTGGGGCATGCGACGGTGTCCTCCGGTGGCGCTGGCGACGGAGTGGATGGCAGAGTGGTGGGTCAGATATGTGACTTGCTCGAGTTTTGGGCGGGGCCGTGGGGATGGGGCTGTGGCATGGATATCCTCTGGAGAGGGTGACGACCACTACGGCGTGCCTGGTCCTTGCCCAGGTGTCGGGTGGATGTTGGCCGGGGTTGATGGTGGAGGTTCAGGCCGCGTTCCTCGTTGATGTGTGCGATGTTGGTGGTCCATGGATGTGCGGGCTACGACGACGAGGTGTTGTGGCGGCGGTGTGAGGCTACAAGGATGCTGCTGCCCTAATCCTTGGAGGTGTGGAGATGGGTGGCGATACAGATGAAAATCTTGCCTGATTTTTGCCTGGCCGGTGGTGATGGCACCTGCGGGTGTCTTTCCCCTCCTTGGAGGCGTCGCAGAGGCATGCAACCATCTTCCTCCCTCGCTTGGCATTGGTCGTGGTCTCCGGGTGAAAGCCTTGATTCAAAGAATCGGCACGATGGCGGCGTCGTCGACGCCGTCCCTCTGTTGGGAGCATCGTGTCTGGAGACACAGTTTGGAGATCCTTCGCCGCGCTCCTCTGGTGTTCGTCGCTGTCCATGATTGATCTTCCATGGCACAATGTACGGCCGATGCTTGTGACTCCAAGACGGTGCCTTTCTCGGGTATGATCGTGTCCTGCCATACACCTGCCACCTCCTTTAGGCATATTGGGTGGATGGTGCGTCCACAAGGGGGGCTCGATGGGAGTTGTTGTTTCTATGACCGGCGTTGGTCGAGACACAGCTAGGTGTTTTCTGTTTTGGACAAGCGCTTTTGCATTTTAGTTCTTTTGGTTGTGGGTGGAGTGGAGTTCTCGCTACGCTCGTTGTTCGCAACGTGTTGTAGTCGTCTTGTATTTGTAATTCTCTTTTCTTCTATAAAGCTATGGTACGCAATCTGCGTATTCTTGAAAAAAACTAACAGTAAATTAACCCATGACACATATTTAACACAGGCTTGTTAGTAGGAAATCAGATATGGGGTTTCATTTTGTATGATATAGTAATACAACCACCTTTGTAGCGATCTACTCATGGTTCTTTTTTCCTTGACACTTGATTAGAGCACTTAAGCACCTATCCATCTATTTGCAATCCAAATTAATCCAATCTTAAAAATATATGGTACTACATCATCGGCGTACTTCTTGAAAGAAAAAACATGCTAATTTGCCATCCGACAGCAGGACTGAGGAATCCGGTGTAGTCCAGAGATAGAGAGGGTTCCTGTTCATTTCTGTGTTAGGCGTACTAGCATTATGTGTAGATGTGTCTTTTCTTTTAACTGAAGACCGTAAAACAATAGTTCTACGGTAATTTTCATTCAAAATAAAGCAAAGTTATGTACATCAAAAAAGAAAATAAACAAAAGAGCCATCTAACCAATACCAGCTATAGGTATATCCATGAAGAATTAAGCTAGGTTATCTGTAACCAAGCCGTTGAAAGCCTCTATGTGTTTTTCTTTGGTCCTCACAACTATCATCTTCAGGTCATTTGTGAGTAAACTTCTCCAAGCTTGCAGAGATGGAGTTTGAGCTTTGAAAATTTTGGTGTTCCTCTGCATCCAAATATGCCAGCAGCCCATGGTGATTATGATCATTGCAAATTGCTTGGGGAGGTGAGTTAGAAGAAAGGTTATCTCATCAAAAGCAGTAGTGCCCCTCTCCTTGTTGGGCACAATTGAATCCCAGCATGTCAGCGCAAAAGGGCAGTCCCAAAAGAGATGTAGACTGGTTTCCTCACAAGAATAGTTGCAGATTTCGCAGTTATAGTTGGCAGATGGAAATTCTTTCTGAAAAGAAGATTTCTAACATTTACCCTGTCATGCAGAATCAACCACACAAAGATCTTGTATCTGAGCATTGCAACACTTTTCCATATATTCTTGAAGATTGGTGAGGCTGACTCTTTTTCTGAAGGTGCTTGTACATTTTGATAGAAGAATATCCATCACCGTGTGTATTCCATGGGTAGCACCATCTATCCAGTGAGTTATTCAGTTGAGTAGTTTGCATAAGAGCAGTTACCTCTTGGAACTGTTGATGAGCTTGAATGGAGAGTGGTGTAAAGAAATGTTTAGATATATCATCCAAGTCTCCAAGTTTCTGGACTGGAATTTGCTCCTGCCTGCTGAAAGAGAACAGTTCTGGGAATTTGTCTTTGAGTATGCCCTGGTTCCAATTATCAATCTAGAATCTAACAGTGGTCCCAGAGCCCAACTTAGGAATAGCTATCTGCCTGAATTCAGGGATCAACCTGAGAATACTTTTCCACCAAAAAGATCCTTGTGATGCTGTGGTAAGCATTATGTCTGGATAATAAGAATCCCAGATTAACTTGACCCATGGAATGTCCTGTTGATTGAGAAACTTGTGAATATGCTTCATAAGCAAGCATTTGTTATGACTGGCAATATCCAGGACTCCAAGTCCACCTTTGTCTTTTGGCTGACATACTTTGTCCCATGCAATTAGAGTAGTGCCTCTATCTTCCATCCCATATTTCCTCCAGAAGAAGTGCTTGAGATACTTTTTGATCTATTCTATAACACCAGCTGGCAGTGATGGGGTACACATGAAAAATGGGTAAGCTATAAAACACAGATTTAATCAGCACTAATTTATCTCCATATGACAGTAGAGAGGAACAACCAACAAGCCTTCTTTCAATTTTCTTCATAATGGGCATGAAATGTTCAATCTTTTGTTTGGAGAGGCATAGGGGTAGCCCCAAATAAGTGAAATGAAGGGATCCAACCTTGCATCCCATAATTAGGCTAACTCCGACGTTTTGTCATTGGCAGTATTAATGGGAACAATCACATATTTATAATAGTTGACTCTCAGTCCAGTGTAAGTACTGAAGTACATGAACAGGTTCTTGAGCTGATGAATTTGTGCAGCATTGGCTTACATGACTAGGACAGTATCATCAGCATACTGGATTATTGGAAAATCCTGGTCACTATGATTATTCAGAGGGGCAGAAATAAGACCATTCTTCATAGCTTCATTCAAAATTGTTTGGAGTAGATCTGCAGCTAGGACAAACAAAATAGGGGAGAGGATCATCTTGCCTGACCCCTCTTTTACAAAGAAACTATTTTCCAGGGACTCCATTAAGAAGCACTTAGGATAGCCCATAAGAGAAAATCATATCCATCCACATAATCCATCTAGGCCCAAATCCTCTAGCAAGGAGCAGATTCCTGATTGTTGTATGCCCAATCATGTCAAACTCTTTCTCAAAGTCCATCTTGATAATAATCAATTCCTGACCTGATTGATCACATTGATGAATGAATTCATATGACCGTGCTAAACAATCTTGAATTGACCTCTTCTTTAGAAACCCATATTGATTTTGATGCACAAGTTTGAGTATGACAGTCTGTAGTCTATTTGCCAGCAGTTTAGTGATGATTTTGATGGAGCAATTCAGCAAAGATATTGGTCTGAAATCATTAGCATGCACATGTGCCTCTTTTTTGGCAGAAGTGTAATAAAAGAGGAGTTGATGCTCTGCAGATTTAATGTGTCGTTATAAAAGTCTTCTATTAACTTGTAGAAGTCTGGAGCAATGATATCCCAACATTGTTTAATAAAATCTGTGTTGAATGAAGGAAATATGCCCTAGAGGCAATAATAAAGTTGTTATTTATATTTCCTTATATCATGATAAATGTTTATTATTCATGCTAGAATTGTATTAACCGGAAACTTAGTACATGTGTGAATACATATACAAACAGAGTGTCCCTAGTATGCCTCTACTTGGCTAGCTCGTTAATCAAAGATGGTTAAGTTTCCTAACCATAGACATGTGTTGTCATTTGATGAATGAGATCACATCATTAGAGAATGACATGATGGACAAGACCCATCCGTTAGCTTAACATTATGATCGTCTAGTTTTATTGCTATTGCTTTCTTCATGACTTATACATATTCCTCTGACTATGAGATTATGCATCTCCCGAATACCGGAGGAACACCTTGTGTGCTATCAAACATCACAACGTAATTGGGCAATTATAAAGATGCTCTACAGGTGTCTCCGAAGGTGTTTGTTGAGTTGGCATATATCAAGATTAGGATTTGTCACTCCGTGTATCGGAGAGGTATCTCTGGGCCCTCTCGGTAATGCACATCACTATAAGCCTTGCAAGCAATGTGACTAATGAGTTAGTTGCAGGATGATGCATTACAGAACGAGTAAACAGACTTCCCGGTAAACGAGATCGAACTATGTATGATGATACCAACAATCGAATCTCGGGCAAGTAACATACCAATGACAAAGGGAATAACGTATGTTCTTATGTGGTTTGACCGATAAAGATCTTCGTAGAATATATATGTAGGAGCCAACATGAGTATCTAGGTTCCGCTATTGTTTATTGACCGGAGATATGTCTCGGTCATGTCTACATAGTTCTCGAACCCGTAAGGTCCGCACGCTTAACGTTCGATGGCGATTTGTATTATGAGTTGTGTGTTTTGGTGACCGAAGTTTGTTCGGAGTCTCGGATGAGATCACGTACATGACGAGGAGTCTCAAAATGGTCGAGAGGTAAAGATTGATATATTGGATGAAGGTATTCGTACATCGGAAATGTTTCGGGACCAAACTCATAACTCAAATATTCACCTCCACGATCAGACCATAGAAACTTCATTTTCTTGTTACGATGATTTCCCACTTCACTCTGAAATTCTTTGAACTTTTCAAATGTTTCAGACTTATGTTTCATTAAGTAGATATACCCATATCTGCTCAAATCATCTGTGAAGGTTAGAAAATAACAATACCCGCCGCGAGCCTCAACACTCATCGGACCGCATACATTAGTATGTATTATTTCCAATAAGTCAATTGCTCGCTCCATTGTTCCGGAGAACGGAGTCTTAGTCATCTTGCCCATGAGGCATGGTTCGCAAGCATCAAGTGATTCTAAAAGCCCATCAGCATGGAGTTTCCTCATGCGTTTTACACCAATATGACCTAAACGGCAGTGCCACAAATAAGTTGCACTATCATTATTAACTTTGCATCTTTTGGCTTCAATATTATGAATATGTGTATCACTACAATTGAGATTCAACAAAAAATAGACCACTCATCAAGGGTGCATGACCATAAAAGATATTACTCATATAAATAGAACAACCATTATTCTCTGATTTAAATGAATAACCGTCTCGCATTAAACAAGATCCAGATATAATGTTCATGCTTAATGCTGGCACCAAATAACAATTATTTAGGTCTAAAACTAATCCCGACGGTAGATGTAGAGGTAGCATGCCGACAGCGATCACATCGACTTTGGAACCATTTCCCACGCGCATCGTCACCTCATCCTTAGCCAATCTTCGTTTAATCCGTAGCCCGTGTTTCGAGTTGCAAATATGAGCAACAGAACCAGTATCAAATACCCAGGTGCTACTACGAGCATTAGTAAGGTACACATCAATAATATGCATATCAAATATACCTTTCACTTTGCCATCCCTTTTATCCGCCAAATACTTGGGGCAGTTCCGCTTCCAGTGACCAGTCCCTTTGTAGTAGAATCACTCAGTTTTAGGCTTAGGTCCAGATTTGGGCTTCTTCCCTTGAGCAACAACTGGCTTGTTCTTCTTCTTGAAGTTCCCTTCTTCCCTTTGCCCTTTTTCTTGAAACTTGTGGTCTTGTTCACCATCAACACTTGATGCTCCTTCTTGATTTCTACCTCCGCAGCCTTTAGCATCGCGAAGAGCTCGGGAATTGTCTTTTCCATCCCCTGCATATTATAGTTCATCACGAAGCCTTTATAGCTTGGTGGCAGTGATTGAAGAACTCTGTCAATGACACTATCATCAGGAAGATTAACTCCTAGCTGAGTCAAGTGATGTGGTACCCAGACATTCTAAGTATGTGTTCACTAACAGAACTATTCTCCTCCATTTTGTAGTTGTAGAATGCTACCTCTTGAGCACTGTGTTGGTTTTCCCTTGAAGAGGAAAGGGTGATGCAATAAAGTAGCGTAAGTATTTCCCTCAGTTTTTGAGAACCAAGGTATCAATCCAGTAGGAGACTACACGCAAGTCCCTCGTACCTACACAAACAAATAAGAACCTCGCAACCAACACGATAAAGGGGTTGTCAATCCCTTCATGGTCACTTATGAGAGTGAGATCTGATAGAGATAATAATAATAAGATAAATATTTTTGGTATTTTTATGATATAGATTGAAAGTAAAGATTGTGAAATAAAATAGATTGGAAACTTATATGATAAAAGATAGACCCGGGGGCCATAGGTTTCACTAGTGGCTTCTCTCAAGATAGCATAAGTATTACAGTTGGTGAACAAATTACTGTCGAGCAATTGATAGAAAAGTGCATAATTATGAGAATATCTAGGCATGATCATGTATATAGGCATCACGTCCACGACAAGTAGACCGAAACGATTCTGCATCTACTACTATTACTCGACATATCGACCGTTATCCAGCATGCATCTAGAGTATTAAGTTCATAAGAATAGAGTAATGCATTAAGCAATATGACATGATGTAGAGAGATAAAATCAAGCAATATGATATAAACCCCATCTTTTTATCCTCGATGGCAACAATACAATACAATACAATACAATACAATACAATACAATACAATACAATACGTGCCTTGCTGCCCCTGCTGTCACTGAGAAAGGACACCGCAAGATTGAACCCAAAGCTAAGCACTTCTCCCATTGAAAAAAGATCAATCTAGTAGGCCAAATCAAACTGATAATTCGAAGAGACTTGCAAAGATAATTAAATCATACATATAAGAATTCAGAGAAGAACCAAATATTGTTCATAGATAATCTTGATCATAAACCCACAATTCATCGGATCTCGACAAACACACCGCAAAAAGAGTTACATCGAATAGATCTGCAAGAAGATCGAGGAGAACTTTGTATTGAGATCCAAAGAGAGATAATAAGCCATCTAGATAATAACTATGGACCCGAAGGTCTGAGGTAAACTACTCACACATCATCGAAGAGGCTATGGTGTTGATGTAGAAGCCCTCCGTGATTGATTCCCCCTCCGGCGGAGCTCCGGAAAAGGCCCCAAGATGGGATCTCTTGGGTACAGAAGGTTGCGACAGTGGAAATAGGGTTTCATGGTGCTCCTGGATGTTTTTGGGGTATATGGATATATATAGGAGGAAGAAGTAGGTCGATGGAGCTGCAAGCGGCCCACGAGGGTGGGGGTGCCTCGTGGCTCCCTTGTTTCTTTCTTTACGTCCACTCCAAGTCCCTTGGATTACGTTTGTTCCAAAAATAACTCTCGCGAAGGTTTCATTCCGTTTGATATTCCTCTTTTGTGAAACACTGAAATAGGCAAAAAAACAACAATTTGCACTGGGCCTTGGGTTAGTAGGTTAGTCCAAAAAATAATATAAAAGTGTATAAATAAGCCCATTAACATCCTAAATAGATAATATAATAGCATGGAACAATCAAAAATTATAGATACGTTGGAGACGTATCAAGCATCCCCAAGCTTAATTCCTGCTTGTCCTCGAGTGGGTAAATGATAAAAACAAAATTTTTGATGTGGAATGCTACCTAGCATAATTCTCAATGTAATTTTCTTTATTGTGGCATGAATGTCCAGATCCGAAATATTCAAGACAAAAGTTTAATATTGACATAAAATAACAATACTTCAAGCATACTAACTAAGCAATCATGTCTTCTCAAAATAACATGGCAAAAGTTTGGTCATGCTCCATTTTCGTCACACAAGAATGCTCTCATCATGCACAACCCCGATGACAAGCCAATCAATTGTTTCATACTTTAGTAATCTCAAACTTTTTTGAACTTTCACGCAATACATGAGCGTGATCCATGGATATAGCACTATGGGTGGAATAGAATATGATGATGGAGGTTATGTGGAGAAGACAAAAAAGGAGAAAGTCTCACATCGACGCGGCTAATCAACAGGCTAGGGAGATGCCCCATCAATTGATGTCAATGCAAGGAGTAGGGATTGCCATGCAACGATGCACTAGAGCTATAAATGTATGAAAGCTCAACAAAAGAAACTAAGTGGGTGTGCATCCAACTTGCTTGCTCATGAAGACCTAGGGCATTTGAGGAAGCCCATTGTTGGAATATACAAGCCAAGTTCTATAATGAAAATTCCCACTAGTATATGAAAGTGACAAAACAAGAGACTCTCTATCATAAAGATCATGGTGCTACTTTGAAGCACAAGTGTGGAAAAAGAGGATAGTAGCATTGTCCCTTTTTTCTTATTTCTTTTTTTCTTATTTTTTTCCTTTTTTGGGCCTTTTTTTGGCCTTTCTCTTTTTTTGGGACAATGCTCTATTAATGATGATCATCACACTTCTATTTATTTACAACTCAATGATTACAACTCGATACTAGAACAAAATATGACTCTATATGAATGCCTCCGGCGGTGTACCGGGATTGCGATGAATCAAGAGTGACATGTATGAAAAATTAAGCATGGTGGCTTTGCCACAAATACAATGTCAACTACATGATCATGCAAAGCAATATGACAATGATGATGCGTGTCATAATAAATGGAGCGGTGGAAAGTTGCATGGCAATATATCTCGGAATGGCTATGGAAATGCACATAATAGCTAGGTATGGTGCTGTTTTGAGGAAGATATAAGGAGGCTTATGTGTGATAGAGCTATCATATCACGGGGTTTGGATGCACCGGCGAAGTTTGCACCAACTCTCAAGGTGAGAAAGGGCAATGCACGGTACCGAAGAGGCTAGCAATGATGGAAGGGTGAGAGTGCGTATAATCCGTGGACTCAACATTAGTCATAAAGAACTCACATACTTATTGCAAAAATCTAAAAGTCATCAAAAACAAGCATTACGCGCATGTTCCTAGGGGGATAGATTGGTAGGAAAAGACCATCGCTCGTCCCTGACCGCCACTCATAAGGAGGACAATCAAATAACACCTCATGTTTCAAATTTGTTACACAACGGTTACCATACGTGCATGCTATGGGACTTGCAATCTTCAACACAAGTATTTCTCAAATTCACAACTACTCAACTAGCACACTCTAATATTCACCATCTTTATATCTCAAAACAATTATCAAGTATCAAACTTCTCATAGTATTCAATGCACTTTCTATGATAGTTTTTATTATACCCATCTTGGATGCCTATCATATTAGGACTATTTTCATAACCAAAGCAAATTACCATGCTGTTCTAAAGGACTCTCAAAATAATATAAGTGAAGCATGAGAGATCAATAATTTCTATAAAATAAAACCACCACCATGCTCTAAAAGATATACGTGAAGCACTAGAGCAAAATTATCTAGCTCAAAAGATATAAGTGAAGCACATAGAGTATTCTAATAAATTCCAATTCATGTGTGTCTCTCCCAAAAGGTGTGTACAGCAAGGATGATTGTGGTAAACTAAAAAGCAAAGACTCAAATCATACAAGACTCCAAGCAAAACACATATCATGTGGTGAATAAAAATATAGCCTCAAGTAAAGTTACCGATAGAAGAAGACGAAAGAGGGGATGCCTTCCGGGGCATCCCCAAGCTTAGGCTTTTGGTTGTCCTTGAATGTTATCTTGGGGTGCCTTGGGCATCCCCAAGCTTAGGCTCTTTCCACTCCTTATTCCATAATCCATCAAATCTTTACCCAAAACTTGAAAACTTCACAACACAAAACTTAAATAGAAAATCTCAACGAGCTCCGTTAGTATAAGAAAACAAATCACCACTTAGGTACTGTAAATACTCACTATTTATTATATGGTGTAAACTACTGTATTTCCAACTTCTCTATGTTCATACCCTCCGATACTAGCCATAGATGCATAAAAATAAGCAAAACCAAAACACCGACGAAAAACAGAAATCTGGTCAAAACAGAATAATTCTGTAGTAATCTGTAGTTTCGAATACTTGTGTAAACCCCAAAAATTCCTGAAATAAATTGCTGGACGTGAGGAATTTATCTATTATCATCTGCAAAAAGAATCAACTAATCGTCACTCTCCAGTAAAATGGCAGCAAATCTCGTGAGCGCTAAAGTTCTGTTTTTTTACCAGGCAAATCCGCTAAAACCCCCCCCAAGTCTTCCCAAAGGTTCTACTTGGCACAAACACTAATTAAAAGCATAAAACCACATCTAAACATAGGCTAGATGAATTATTTATTACTAAACAGGAACAAAAGGCAAGAAAAAAAAATTGGGTTTTCTCCCAACAAGCGCTATCGTTTAACGCCCATAGCTAGGCATTGACAATTTCAATGATGCTCATATGAAAGAGAAGAATTGAAGCACAAAGAGAGCATCATGAAACACGTGACAAAAATATCTAAGCCTAACATACTTCCTATGCATAGGCATCTTATAGGCAAACAAATTATCCTAGCAAGGAAAGACTAGCATATGCAAGGAAGCAGAAAGAAACAATAGAAATCTCAACATAACGAGAGGTAATTTAGTAACATGAAAATCTCTACAATCATATTTTCCTCTCTCATAATAATTACATGTAGGATCATAAGTAAATTCAAAAAAATAGCTATCACATAAAATATTTTCAACACGATCCACATGCATGCAAAGTTGACACTCTTCCAAAATAGTGGGATTAACATTAACTAAAGTCATGACCTCTCCAAACTCACTTTTATCAAAAACTTCATAAGATTGAACATTCTCCAAATATGTGGTATCTAAAGTTGACACTCTTCCAAACCCACTTTCAATAATATTGCAAACACTATTATCAATCTCATATTCATCATGTGGCTTAAATAAATTTTCAAGATCAAAAGAAGAATCACCCCAATCGTGATCATTGCAAAAAGTAGTAGACATAGCAAAACTAGAATCCCCAAGCTTAGGGTTTTTCATATTATTAGCACAATTGACATTAATAGAATTTATATATAACATCATTGCAATCATGCTTTTCATCGAAGGAACTATCAAGTATGGGTGCAATAGCAACGATCTCATGTTTAACGTAAGGAACTATAGCAAATTCATCTTCATAAATATTGGCATCATGGCCACAAGAATAGCAAGCATCATGTTCATCAAGGGATATTTCAAAAATCATCGGAATCATAATTATCTATAGATTCATGCATATCATTATTTTCTTCCGAGCAACGGTCCATTCTTTCAATAATTCTTTGACATAGACATTATGAGCATAGTTTTCATAGCAATATTTAAGTATGTCAAAATTTTCAGATTCGTAGAGAGTAATATCATACTTTTCAATCAAAGAAGCAACTTCATAAGCACCCTTAAAAGCAACAAATTCTTCAATTTGTTCGATATCATAGTAACTATAAACACCCTTTGCATAAGAAGATAAGATTTCATTATCATTAAACTCACATAGGTAGGGGAGGTGTTTTTTAGGGTTCTTAGAGCAACAAGTAAAATCACAAATTTCACAAAGATTCCAAGCATAACACAACAATCTGTTTATTTGATCCCATAAGAGTCTCCCTTTTTCAGACAAACGGTGACGCACAAAATGAGCATGCTCATCTAAAGATTTCCCATCAACTAGGCTAGTTGGGGTTTCAGCACGAGCGCATAAGGATCGAAGATGATCCAAGTAGAACACTTTAAGTGGATCCATATCAATAGATTTTTAGCAAGCAAAGATGCAAGCAAATAGAAGGCACATGGAAACACAAACAAAGATACATACAGGAAGAAGGCGAAGAAAAGGCAAAGGTTTTCGAAAATCGTTTTAGAAGTGGGGGAGAGGAAAACGAGAGGCAAATGGCAAATAATGCAATGCGAGGGATGAGTTTGTGATGGGTACTTGGTATGTCCTGACTTGTGGTAGATCTCCCCGGCAGAAATGGCTTGTTGACGGGAGATCAAATCTAGACTTGACTTGGTGCAACCTCCCCGACAACGGCGCTAGAAATCCTTCTTGCTACCTCTTGAGCACTGCGTTGGTTTTCCCTTGAAGAGGAAAGGGTGAATGCAGTAAAGTAGCGTAAGTATTTCCTCAGTTTTTGAGAACCAAGGTATCAATCCAGTAGGAGACTACACGCAAGTCCCTCGTACCTACACAAACAAATAAGAACCTCGCAACCAACGCGATAAAGGGGTTGTCAATCCCTTCACGGTCACTTACGAGAGTGAGATCTGATAGAGATAATAATAATAAGATAAATATTTTTGGTATTTTTATGATATAGATTGAAAGTAAAGATTGCAAAATAAAATAGATTGGAAACTTATATGATAAAAGATAGACCCGGGGGCCATAGGTTTCACTAGTGGCTTCTCTCAAGATAGCATAAGTATTACGGTGGGGTGAACAAATTACTGTCGAGCAATTGATAGAAAAGTGCATAATTATGAGAATATCTAGGCATGATCATGTATATAGGCATCACGTCCGTGACAAGTAGACCGAAACGATTCTGCATCTACTACTATTACTCCACACATCGACCGCTATCCAGCATGCATCTAGAGTATTAAGTTCATAAGAACAGAGTAACGCATTACAAGATGACATGATGTAGAGGGATAAACTCAAGCAATATGATATAAACCCCATCTTTTTATCCTCGATGGCAACAATACAATACGTGCCTTGCTGCCCCTGTCACTGGGAAAGGACACCGCAAGATTGAACCCAAAGCTAAGCACTTCTCCCATTGCAAGGAAGATCAATCTAGTAGGCCAAACCAAACCGATAATTCGAAGAGACTTGCAAAGATATAATCATACATATAAGAATTCGAGAGAACCAAATATTGTTCATAGATAATCTTGATCATAAACCCACAATTCAGGATCTCGACAACACACCCAAAAAAGAGTTACATCGAATAGATCTCCAAGAAGATCGAGGAGAACTTTGTATTGAGATCCAAAGAGAGAGAAGAAGCCATCTAGCTAATAACTTATGGACCCGAGGTCTGAGGTAAACTACTCACACATCATCGGAGAGGCTATGGTGTTGATGTAGAAGCCCTCCGTGGATTGATTCCCCTCCGACGAAGCTCTGGAAAAGGCCCCAAGATGGGATCTCTTGGGTACAGAAGGTTGCAGCGGTGGAAATAGGGTTTTGTGGTGCTCCTGGATGTTTTCGGGGTATATGGATATATATAGGAGGAAGAAGTAGGTCGATGGAGCTGCAAGGGGCCCACGAGGGTGGGGGCGCGCCCAGGGGGGCAGGCGCGCCTCCCTGCCTCGTGGCTCCCTCGTTTCTTTGTTTATGTCCACTCCAAGTCCCCTGGATCATGTTTGTTCCAAAAATAACTCTCCCGAAGGTTTCATTCCGTTTGATATTCCTTTTCTGTGAAACACTGAAATAGGCAAAAAAACAGTAATTGGCACTGGGCCTTGGGTTAGTAGATTAGTCCCAAAAATAATATTAAAGTGTATAAACAAGCCCATTAACATCCTAAATAGATAATATAATAGCATGGAACAATAAAAAATTATAGATATGTTGGAGACGTATCATAGAACTTGTTGGATACTTCATATCTCTCAACTCGGGCATTTGCTTGAAATATTAACTTCAACTCCTAGAACATCTCATATGCTCCATGGCGTTCAAAACGTCTTTGAAGTCCCGATTCTAAGCCATAAAGCATGGCACACTAAACTATCGAGTAGTCATCAGCTTTGCTCTGCTAGACGTTCATAACGTCCGGAGTTGCTCCTGCAGCGGGTCTTGGACCTAGCGGTGCTTCCAGGACGTAATTCTTCTTTGCAGCAATAAGGATAATCCTCAATTTACAGACCCAGTCCTTGTAGTTGCTACCATCATCTTTCAACTTAGCTTTCTCTAGTACGCATTAAAATTCAAGGGAATGGTAGCACGGGCCATTGATCTACAACAACATAGATATGCAAAAACTATCAGGTATTAAGTTCATGATAAATTAAAGTTCAATTAATCATATTACTTAAGAACTCCCACTTAGATAGACATCTCTCTAGTCATCTAAATGATCATGTGATCCATATCAACTAAACCATGTACGATCATCACGTGAGATGGAGTAGTTTTCAATGGTGAACATCTCTATGTTGATCATATCTACTATATGATTCACATTCGACCTTTCAGTCTCAGTGTTCCTAGTCCATATCTGCATATGCTAGGCTCGTCAAGTTTAACCCGAGTATTCTGCACGTGCAAAACTAGCTTGCACCCGTTGTATGTGAACATAGAGCTTATCGCACCTGATCATCACATGGTGTCTCGGCACGACGAACTGTAGCAATGGTGCATACTCAGGGAGAACACTTATACCTTGAAACTTAGTGAGAGATCATCTTATAATGCTACCATCTTAGTAAGAAAAATAAGATGCATAAAGGATAAATATCACATGCAATCAAAATATGTGACATGATATGGCCATCATCATCTTGTGCCTTTGATCTCCATCTCCAAAGCACCGTCATGATCTCCATAGTCACCGGCTTTACACCTTGATATCCATCGTAGCATCGTTGTCGTCTCGCCAACTATTGCTTCTACGACTATCGCTACCGCTTAGTGATGAAGTAAAGCAATTACATGGCGATTGCATTTCATACAATAAAGCGACAACCATAAGGCTCCTGCCAGTTGCCGATAACTTCCACAAAACATGATCATCTCATACAACAATTTATATCGCATCACATCTTGACCATATCACATCACAACATGCCTTGCAAAAACAAGTTAGACGTCCTATACTTTGTTGTTGCAAGTTTTACGTGGCTGCTACGAGCTTCTAGCAAGAACCGTTCTTACCTACGCATGAAAACCACAACAATTTTTTGTCAAGTGTGCTATTTTAACCTTCAACAAGGACCGGCCGTAGTCAAACTCGATTTAACTAAAGTTGGAGAAACAGAGACCCGCTAGCCACCTGTGTGCGAAGCACGTCGGTAGAACCAGTCTCATGAATGCGGTCCGGGCCGCTTCATCCAAAAACACCACCGAATCAAAGTAAGACGTTGGTGGTAAGCAATATGACTATTATCGCGCACAACTCATTGTGTTCTTCTCGTGCATATATCATCTACGCATAGACCTGGCTCGGATGCCACTGTTGGGGAACGCAGTAATTCAAAAAATTTCCTACGAACATGCAAATCTATCTAAGAGATGCATAGTAACGAGACAGGAGAGTCTGTCCACGTACCCTTGTAGACCGAAAGCGGAAGTGTTTAGTAACGCGGTTGATGTAGTCGAACGTCTTCATAATCCAACCGATCCAAGTAACGAACGTACGGCACCTACGTGTTCAGCACATGTTTAGCACGATGATGTCCCTTGAGCTCTTGATCTAGTAGAGGGTCGAGGGAGAGTTCCGTCAGCACGACAGCGTGGCGACGGTGTTGGTGATGTTATCTGCGCAGGGCTTCCCCTAAGCACTAAGACAATATGGCCGAGGTGGTAAACTGTGGAGGGGGGCACCACACACGGTTGAGGAACAATTGATGTCCCTTTGGGGTGCTCCCTGCCCCCGTATATAAAGGAGGAGGGGCGGAGGCGGCCGGCCTAGGGGCGCGCCAAAGGGGGAGTCCAACTAGGACTCCCAATCCTAGTTGGACTCCCTTTCCTTTTTCCGGAGGTGGGAAAGAGGGAAGGGAGAGGAAGAGGAGAAGGAAATGGGGGCGCCCCTCCCTAGTCCATTTCGGACTCCCTATAGGGAGGGGGCGTGGTCACCCCTTGTGGGCTACCTCCCCTCTCCCCTATGGCCCATGTAGGCCCAATATTCCCTGGGGGTTCCGGTAACCCCTCGGTACTCCAGAAAAATCCCCGAATCACTCGGAACCATTCCGATGTCCGAATACAACCTTCCAATATATGAATCTTTACCTCTCGACCATTCCGAGACTCCTCGTCATGTCTGTTATCTCATCCGGGGCTCCGAACAAACTTCGGTCACCAAAACACATAACTCATAATACAAACTGTCATCGAACATTAAGCGTGCAGACCCTATGGGTTCAAGAACTATGTAGACATGACCGAGACACATCTCCGGTCAATAACCAATAGCGGAACCTGGATGCTCATATTGGCTCCTACATATTCTACAAAGATCTTTATCGGTCAAATCGCATAACAACATACATTATTGCCTTTGTCATCGGTATGTTACTTGCCCGAGATTCGATCGTCGGTATCATCATACCTAGTTCAATTTCGTTACCGGAAAGTCTCTTTACTCGTTCCGTAATGCATCATCCCGCAACTAACTCATTAGTCACATTGATGGCAAGGCTTATAGTGATGTGCATTACCGAGAGGGCCCAGAGACACCTCTCCGATACACGGAGTGACAAATCCTAATCTCGATCTATAGCAACTCAACAAACACCTTCGGAGACACCTGTAGAGCCTCTTTATAATCACTTAGTTATGTTGTGACGTTTGATAGCACACAAGGTGTTCCTCCGGTATTCGGGAGTTGCATAATCTCATAGTCAGAGGAATACGTATAAGTCATGAAGAAAGCAATAGCAATAAAACTAAACGATCATAATGCTAAGCTAATGAATGGGTCTTGTCCATCACATCATTCTCTAAAGATGTGATCCCGTTCATCAAATGACAACACATGTCTATGGTCAGGAAACTTAACCATCTTTGATTAACGAGCTAGTCAAGTAGAGGCATACTAGGGACACTTTGTTTTATCTATGTATTCACACATGTACTAAGTTTCCGGTTAATACAATTCTAGCATGAATAATACACATTTATCATGATATAAGGAAAAATAAATAACATCTTTATTATTGCCTCTAGGGCATATTTCCTTTAAACTGTGGTTTGGCAAGAAAGCTAAGCTATCGTTTCTTAAAGTTTGGGGGCTACGCTGCTTATGTGAAAAAGCTTCAACCTGATAAGCTCAACCCAAATCAGAGAAATGTGTCTTCATAGGATACCCAAAGAGACTATTGGGTACACCCTTCTATCATAGATCCGAAGGCAGATATTCGTTGCTAAGAATGGATCCTTCTAGAGAAGGAGTTTCTCTCGAAAGAAGTGAGTGGGAGGAAAGTAGAACTGATGAGGTAATTGTACCTTCTCCGAATTGGAAAGTAGTTCATCACAGAAATCAGTTCCAGTGATTCCTACACCAATTAATGAGGAAGCTAATGATGATGATCATGAAACTTCAGATCAAGTTACTACCGAACCTCGTAGGTCAACCAGAGTAAGATCCGCACCAGAGTGGTACGGTAATCCTATTCTGGAGGTCATGTTAATGACCATGATGAACCTACAAACTATGAGGAAGCGATGATGAGCCCAGATTCCGCGAAATGGCTTGAGGCCATGAAATCTGAGATGAGATCCATGTATGAGAACAAAGTGTGGACATTGGTTGACTTGCCCGGTGATCAGCAAGCCATAGAGAATAAATGAATCTTCAAGAAGAAGACTGACGCTGACAGTAATGTTACTGTTTACAAAGCTCGACTTGTTGTGAAAGGTTTTCGACAAGTTCAAGGAGTTGACTAGGATGAGACCTTCTCACCCGTAGCAATGCTTAAGTCTGTCTGAATCATGTTAGCAATTGCCGCATTTTATGATTATGAAATTTGGCAAATGGATGTCAAAACTGCATTCCTTAATGGATATCTTAAAGAAGAGTTGTATATGATGCAACCAGAAGGTTTTGTCGATCCTAAAGGTGCTAACAAAGTGTGCAAGCTTCAGCGATCCATTTATGGACTAGTGCAAGCCTCTCGGAGTTGGAATATATGCTTTGATAGTGTGATCAAAGCATATGGTTTTATACAGACTTTTGGAGAAGCTTGTATTTACAATAAAGTGAGTGGGAGATCTGTAGCATTTCTAATATTATATGTGGATGACATATGGTTGATTGGAAATAATGCAGAATTTTTGGATAGCCTAAAAGGATACTTGAATAAGAATTTTTCAATGAAAGACCTCGGTGAAGCTACTTATATATTGGGCATCAAGATCTATAGAGATAGATCAAGACGCTTAATTGGACTTTCACAAAGCACATACCTTGGATAAAGTTTTGAAGAAGTTTAAAATGGATCAGTCAAAGAAAATGTTCTTGCATGTGTTACAAGGTGTGAAGTTGAGTAAGACTCAATGCCCGACCACTTCAGAAGATAGAGAGAAAATGAAGGTCATTCCTTATGCCTCAGCCATAGGTTCTATCATGTATGCAATGCTGTGTACCAGACATGATGTGTGCCTTGCTATAAGTTTAGCAGGGAGGTACCAAAGTAATCCAAGAGTGGATCACTGGACAGCGGTCAAGAACATCCTGAAATACCTGAAAAGGACTAAGGATATGTTTCTCATTTAAGGTGACAAAGAGCTCATCGAAATGGTTACATCGATGCAAGCTTTGACACTGATCCGGATGACTCTAAGTCACAAACCAGATACGTATTTATATTGAATGGTGGAGCTGTCAGTTGGTACAGTTCCAAGCAGAGCGTCATGACAAGATCTACGTGTGAAGCAGAGTACATAGTTGCTTCGGAAGCAGCAAATGAAGGAGTCTGTATGAAAGAGTTCATATCCGATCTAGGTGTAACACCTAGTGCATCGGGTCCAATGAAGATCTTTTGTGACAATACTGGAGCAATTGCCTTGGCAAAGGAATCCAGATTTCAAAAGATCCGCGATCAAGTCAAGGAGGGAGACATAGAGATTTGCAAAATACATACGGATCTGAATGTTGCAGACCCGTTGACCAAGCCTCTCTCATAACCAAAACATGATCATCACCAAGACTCCATGGGTGTTAGAATCATTACTATGTAATCTTGATTATTGACTCTAGTGCAAGTGGGAGACTTAAGGAAATATGCCATAGAGGCAATACTAAAGTTGTTATGTATATTTCGTTATATCATGATAAATGTTCATTATTCATGCTAGAATTGTATTAACTAGATGTTGGGGAACGTAGTAATTTCAAAAAAAATTCCTACGCACACGCAAGATCATGGTGATGCATAGCAACGAGAGGGGAGAGTGTGTCCACGTACCCTCGTAGACTGAAAGCGGAAGCGTTAGCACAATGCGGTTCATGTACTCATACGTCTTCACGATCCGACCGATCAAGTACCGAACGCACGGCACCTCCGAGTTCTACACACGTTCAACTCGATGACGTCCCTTGAACTCCGATCCAGCCGAGTGTTGAGAGAGAGTTTCGTCAGCACAACGGCGTGGTGACAATGATGATGTTCTACCGACGCAGGGCTTCGCCTAAGCACCACTACGATATGATCGAGGTGGATTATGGTGGAGGGGGGCACCGCACAAGGCTAAGAGATCAAGAGATCAATTGTTGTGTCTATGGGGTGCCCCTGGCCACGTATATAAAGGAGTGGAGGAGGGGAGGGGTCGGCCCTCTCTATGGCGCGCCCTAGGGGAGTCCTACTCCCACCCGGAGTAGGATTCCAATTTTCCTAGTAGAACTAGGAGCCCTTCCAAGTAGTAGGAGTAGGAGAGAAGGAAAGGGAAAAGAGAAGAGAAGGAAGGAGGGGGTGCAGCCCTTCCCCCTAGTCCAATTCGGACTAGGCCTTGGGGGGGGGGCGTGCGGCCTGCCTCTCTCTCTTTCCCTAAAGCCCAATAAGGCCCATACACTCCCCGGCGAATTCCCGTAACTCTTCGGTACTCCGATAAATACCCGAATCACTCGGAACCTTTCCGATGTCCGAATATAGTCATCCAATATATCAATCTTTACGTCTCGATCATTTCGAGACTCCTCGTCATATCCCCGATCTCATCCGGGACTCCGAACTACCTTTGGTACATCAAAACACATAAACTCATAATATAACCGTCATCAAACTTTAAGCGTGCGGACCCTACGGGTTCGAGAACAATGTATACATGACCGAGACACGTTTCCGGTCAATAGCCAATAGCGGAACCTGGATGCTCATATTGGCTCCCACATATTCTACGAAGATCTTTATCGGTCAAACCGCATAACAACATACGTTGTTCCCTTTGTCATCGGTATGTTACTTGCCCAAGATTCGATCGTCGGTATCTTAATACCTAGTTCAATCTCTTTACCGGCAAGTCTCTTTACTCGTTCGTAATACATCATCCCGCAATTAACTCATTAGTTGCAATGCTTGCAAGGCTTATAGTGATGTGCATTACCGAGTGGGCCCAGAGATACCTCTCTGACAATCGGAGTGACAAATCCTAATCTCGAAATACGCCAACCCAACAAGTACCTTCGGAGACACCTGTTGAGTACCTTTATAATCACCCAGTTATGTTGTGGCGTTTGGTGGCACACAAAGTGTTCCTTCGGTAAACGGGAGTTGCATAATCTCATAGTCATAGGAACATGTATAAGTCATGAAGAAAGCAATAGCAACAAACTAAACGATCAAGTGCTAAGCTAAAGGAATGGGTCAAGTCAATCACATCATTCTCCTAATGATGTGATCTCGTTAATCAAATGACAACTCATGTCTATGGTTAAGAAACATAACCATCTTTGATCAACGAGCTAGTCAAGTAGAGGCATACTAGTGACACAATGTTTGTCTATGTATTCACACATGTATTATGTTTCCGGTTAATACAATTCTAGCATGAATAATAAACATTTATCATGATATAAGGAAATAAATAATAACTTTATTATTGCCTCTAGGGCATATTTCCTTCAGTCTCCCACTTGCACTGGAGTCAATAATCTAGTTCACATCGCCATGTGATTTAATACCAATAGTTCACATCACCATGTGATTAACACCCATAGTTCACATTGACATGTGACCAACACCCAAAGGGTTTACTAGAGTCTATAATCTAGTTCACATCGCTATGTGATTAACACCCAAACAATACTAAGGTGTGATCATGTTTTGCTTGTGAGAGAAGTTTAGTCACCGAGTCTGCCACATTCAGATCCGTAAGTATTTTGCAAATTTCTATGTCAACAATGCTCTGCACGGAGCTACTCTAGCTAATTGCTCCCACTTTCAATATGTATCCAGATTGAGATTTAGAGTTATCTGGATCAGTGTCAAAATTTGCAACGACGTAACCCTTTACGACGAACCCTTTTTTTGTCACCTCCATAATCGAGAAACATATCCTTATTCCACTAAGGATAATTTTGACCACTGTCCAGTGATCTACTCCTAGATCACTATTATACTCCCTTGCCAAAAATAGTGTAGGGTATAAAATAGATCTGGTACACAGCATGGCATATTTTATAGAACATATGGCCAAGGCATAGGGAATGACTTTCATTCTCTTTCTATCTTCTGCCGTGGTCGGGCTTTGAGTCTTACTCAGTTTCACACCTTGTAACACAGGCAAGAACTCTTTCTTTGACTGTTCCATTTTGAACTACTTCAAAATCTTGTCAAGGTATGTACTCATTGAAAAACTTATGAAGTCTCTTGATCTATCTCTATAGATCTTGATGCTCAATATGTAAGCAGCTCCACCGAGGTCTTTCTGTGAAAAACTCCTTTCAAAAACTCCTTTATGCTTTGCAGAATAATTCTACATTATCTCCGATCAATAATATGTCATTCACATATACTTATCAGAAATGCTGTAGTGCTCCCACTCACTTTCTTGTAAATACAGGCTTCACCGCAAGTCTGTATAAAACTATATGCTTTGATCAACTTATCAAAGCGTATATTCCAACTCCGAGATGCTTGCACCAGTCCATAGATGGATCGCTGGAGCTTGCATATTTTTTTAGCACCTTTAGGATTGACAAAACTTTCTTGTTGCATCATATACAACTCTTCTTTAATAAATCCATTAAGGAATGTAGTTTTGTTTATCCATTTTCCAGATTTCATAAAATGTGGCAATTTCTAACATGATTCGGACAGACTTAAGCATAGATACGAGTGAGAAACTCTCATCGTAGTCAACACCTTGAACTTGTCGAAAACCTTTTGCGACAATTCTACCTTTGTAGATAGTAACACTACTATCAGCGTCCGTCTTCCTCTTGAAGATCCATTTAATCTCAATGGCTCGCCGATCTTTGGGCAAGTCAATCAAAGTCCATACTTTGTTCTTATACATGGATCTCATCTCAGATTTCATGGCCTCAAGCCATTTCGCGGAATCTGGGCTCATCATCGCTTCCTCATAGTTCGTAGGTTCGTCATGGTCAAGTAACATGACCTCCAGAACAGGATTACCGTACCACTCTGGTGCGAATCTCACTTTGGTTTATCTACGAGGTTCGGTAGTAACTTGATCTGAAGTTACATGATCATCATCATTAGCTTCCTCACTAATTGGTGTAGTAGTCATAGGAACAGATTTATGCGATGAACTACTTTCCAATAAGGGAGCAGGTACAGTTACCTCATCAAGTTCTACTTTCCTCCCACTCACTTCTTTCGAGAGAAACTCCTTCTCTAGAAAGGATCCATTCCCAGCAATGAATATCTTGCCTTCGGATCTGTGATAGAAGGTGTACCAAACATTTTCTTTTGGGTATCCTATGAAGACGCACTTCTCCGATTTGGGTTTGAGCTTATCAGGTTGAAACTTTTTCACATAAGCATTGCAACCTCAAACTTTAAGAAACGATAGCTTAGGTTTCTTGCCAAACCATAGTTTATACAGTGTCGTCTCAACGGATTTAGATGGTGCCCTATTTAACGTGAATGTAGCTGTCTCTAATGCATAACCCCAAAACGATAGTGGTAAATCAGTAAGAGACATCATAGATCGCACCATATCTAATAAAGTACGATTACGACGTTCGGACACACCATTACACTGTGGTGTTCCAGGTGGCGTGAGTAGTGAAACTATTTCACAATGTTTTAACTGAAGGCCAAACTCGTAACTCAAATATTTTACTTCTGCGATCATATCGTAGAAACTTTTATTTTTGTTACGATGATTCTCCACTTCACTCTGAAATTCTTTGAACTTTTCAAATGTTTCAGACTTGTGTTTCATCAAGTAGATATACTCATATCTGCTCAAATCATCTGTGAAGATCAGAAAATAATGATACCGGCAAATTTGGAGAATGGCATGGAGCTAGCACGGGACATAGACCGCGTCTCTAAAACTCATAAGCATAAGTCCTTAGTGACGCTTCGGAGCACAAAACAAGACGTTAATCAGACATAATAGGTAATAGATTTAGCTCAGTTTAGCATCAGAACTAAGAATACCTGATGGGCTAAACGGAGCATATCACATCTATGTTTTTCGAGAGATAGATAGAGATAGAATCTGTACGATCATTTGCTGTGCGAAAACAGATTCGAAGGGGTAGTGTGGTTTCGCCAGGCACTACTAGATTCTACGGTGATTTCAGAATCGAAGGTAGCACTTCCAAAAGCTCAACTGTTTCGAGAGCAAAGATCATGAACTGTACACGGCCACTCACACCCATCAAGAATACACAAAATGCAAGCTAGAAATGGCAAGAACAATAACATAGCATGCACGGATCAACTACAACATCCTCGGCAAAATCGCTAACAAGTAGACAATCTGCCCAGATTCACAAAGTAGCAAAAGTAGAGCTCGATTGACTCAATCTAGGGTGCTCCATAATTGTAAACAAAGACATGGATGGATAGAGCACTACAATATTAACAGAACATCCTTACTGATCATCCTCAAAAGAGGCACGGATCACTAGGAAACAACCTGAACATATGGCCATATGAAATAAACAGCTCAAGGACTTAGTGAAAATGCTAAGTCCCTAAAATCAGCATTACCAAGTGCCTCACCTTGCAAGCTTGTGCTAGTCACCACACACATCACACAAATACATGGGTTGCACCTCTGGAAAGATGGCAAAACCCTTAAAAAAACATATATAGAACTCATGGGCATATAATGCACACAATAATCATGGCAAAATGACAAATATCTAAATGGAGTAGCAGATCTGACAATAACTCAAGTAGCAGTCTTATAACAGCATTTTGGGCATCAAGATGAACTCAAATGAAAATGATGCAATGTAATGTAAATGATGTGCTCTCTGAGACGAACAATTTGATATGCTATATGCCCAAAACGGAGCTACGGATGCAAAGTTATAGCACGATGAACATGGCAACATGAACTAGGGTTTCAGGACAAAAGTCAACCGGAGAGGAGTTTTTCCAGATCTGAGATCCTGCCGGGCGCGGACTTCGAGG
This sequence comes from Triticum urartu, assembly GCF_003073215.2. Lineage (NCBI taxonomy): Eukaryota > Viridiplantae > Streptophyta > Magnoliopsida > Poales > Poaceae > Triticum > Triticum urartu. The sequence goes on along the minus strand of NC_053022.1, from coordinate 73,148,796 downwards.
TTCGCCGGATTGGAGCTTGAGGCCGCCGGAGATGGGGGCTTCGCCGGATCCGTCCGGTGCTCCGGTCGCCGGGGTCGAAGAAGACGCGGGGAGGCGAGGCGGCGCCGGCCGGTGGGCAGCTCCGGCGAGGCGGTGCTGCGTGCGGTGGCCTCGAGAGCTCGCCGGCGTCGTGGGGCGGAGCCGGCCGGTGAAGGTGGCGGCACGGCGGAGCAAGAAGCAGGCGGCGGCGGCGCGGGATCCGGGTGGCGCGCGGGGAGATGGGCCGGGAGGGCCCGATCCAGGCTCTCCGGGCCGCGGCGGCGGGGATGGCACGGGGTGCAACGTGGCGGCGCGGGAATGGCTGGCAGCGGCGTGTCCGGCGCCGGCGGACAATGTCCGGCCGCGCGGATGGAGCGGGGCTAGGGTTTAGGGTGGGTTGGATCCGGAATTTCGGGGAGGGGATATTTATAGAGGTAGGAGGAGCTAGGAAGCTCCAAATGAGGTGCGGTTTTTGGCCACGCGATCGCGATCGAACGCTCTAGATGATGGAGAGGGTTTTGGTGGGTTTTGGGCCAACTTGGAGGGGTGTTGGGCTGCAACACACACGAGGCCTTTTCGGTCCCTTGGTTAACCGTTGGAGCATCAAACGAAGTCCAAATGGTACGAAACTTGACAGGCTGTCTACCGGTAGTAAACCAAGGCCGCTTGGCAAGTCTTGGTCCAATCCGGAAATGTTTAATCCCCACACACGAAAGAAAGGTAGAAATGACCACCGGAGGAGAACGAAGCGCCGGAATGCAAAACGGACAACGGGGAAAATGCTCGAATACATGAGATGACCACGTATGCAAATGCAATGCACATGATGACATGATGTGAGATGCATGACAACGATAACAACACACGGAGACAAAGACCCGAACCCGAGAAAATAAAATAACTTAAGGCCGGAAACGGCAAGAGTTGGAATACATATTGGGAAAGTCATATCCGGGGTGTTACAACACTCCACCACTACGAAAGGATCTCGTCTCGAGATCTAGGACTGAAAGAACGCCGGGTACTCAGAACGGAGGTGATCCTCGCGTTCCCAGGTAGCTTCATGGTCGGAATGGTGTGACCACTTGACTTTGAGGAATTTGATTGACTTGTTGCGAGTCTTGCGTTCAATCTCTTCAAGAATAGCAACTGGGTGCTCACGATAAGAGAGATCTTCTTGGAGCTCAATGTCCTCGAAGTTGACGGTGCGGTCAGGAGTCTTCAAGCACTTTCGGAGCTGAGAGACATGGAACACATCATGAACATTTGCAAAGTTTGAAGGAAGCTCGAGTTGATAGGCGAGATCGCCTCTCTTGCTGACAATCTTGAAAGGTCCCACATATCTAGGGGCAAGCTTCCCTTTGATACCGAAGCGACGAGTACCTTTCATAGGAGAGACGCGGAGGTAAACATGATCTTCGATCTCGAAAGCCAAATCACGGTGCTTACTGTCATAGTAGCTCTTCTGGTGGGATTGGGCTGCTTTGAGGTTATCACGAATGACTTTGCACATTTCTTCTGCCTCTGTGATTAAGTCATTACCCAAAAGCTGACGTTCACCGGTTTCAGACCAGTTGAGAGGGGTATGGCACTTCCTGCCATACAGAATTTCAAAAGGGGCCTTACCCGAACTTGCTTGAAAACTGTTGTTGTAGGAGAATTCATCATAAGGAAGACAATCCTCCCACTTCATGCCGAAGGAGATCACACAAGCCCTGAGCATATCTTCAAGAATTTGGTTGACACACTCGACTTAACCGCTAGTTTGAGGATGGAAAGCTGTGCTGAAGCGGATGTTGGTGCCCATGGCCTTCTGAAAAGAATCCCAAAACTTCGAGGTAAAGATGCTGCCATGGTCTGAAGAGATCACTTGTGGAATACCGTGCAGAGACAATACGAGAGGTATAGAGTTCCGCCAATTGAGCTGCAGTGATCGACTCTTTGACAGGCAGAAAGTGAGCCACTTTGGTGAGTTTGTCGATGACAACGAATATAGCATCATTGCCACGCTTGGACTTTGGAAACCCAGTCACGAAGTCCATTTCAATGTGGTCAAACTTCCATTCTGGAATGGCAAGAGGTTGGAGGAGACCCGCTGGCCTTTGGTGTTCTGCCTTCACTCTTCTGCAGACATCACATTCATTCACGAATTGAGCGATCTCGCGCTTCATTCGAGTGCACCAATAAGCTTGCTTGAGGTCCTAAAACATCTTCGTGCTCCCAGGGTGGATGGAGAGGAGAGAATTGTGAGCCTCATTCATGATCACTTTACGAAGGCCACCTTTGGGTACAACAATACGATCCTCGAAGAAGAGAGTGTCCTTGTCATCAAGGCGGTAGCACTTGTACTTGGGTTGACTCTTGGCAATCCCAAACTTCACCTTTAGCATCAAGAAGCTGGGCTTGGCGAATCTGGTCTTCTAAGGTAGGAGAGACTTGAAGGTTGGCGAGGAAACCTTGAGGAACAACTTGCAGATTAAGTTTGTAGAAGGCTTCACAAAGCTCGGGTTGATAAGGCTTGAGAATCAGACTGTTGCAGTAAGCTTTCCTGCTCAATGCGTCAGCAATCACATTGGCCTTGCCTGGAGTATACTCGATACTCGGATTATACTCTTAAATCATTTCGACCCATCGAGTTTGCCTGAGGTTGAGACTAGGCTGAGTGAAGATGTACTTGAGACTCTTGTGATCAGTGAAAATGTCCACTTTTCTTCCCAAGAGAAGATGTCTCCAAGTCAAAAGAGCATGCACAACTGCCGCCAACTCGAGATCATGAGTGGGGTAGTTCTTCTCATTGGGCTTCAACTGGCGAGAGGTATAAGCAACAACTTTCTTCTCTTGCATCAATACTGCGCCAAGACCTTGGAGAGAGGCATCACAAAAGACCTCGTACGGCTAGGATTCATCAGGCGGAGTCAGAACTGGAGCAGTGATCAATTTCTCTTTTAAAGTGTTGAAAGCAATATCAATATCACACTCCGGGGACCAAACGTACTTGATGTGCTTCTGGAGAAGATTAGAGAGAGGCTTCGTGATCTTAGAAAAGTTTTTAACGAATCTTCGGCAATAGCTTGCGAGACCGAGGAAGCTACGGAGTTGCTTCACGTTCTGAGGAGGTTCCCAATTCACAATTGCAGAGACCTTCTCAAGATTCACGGCAATGCCCTTGGCAGAGATGATATGACCAAGATAAAGAACCTCATCAAGCTAAAAAAAAATTGGAGAACTTGGCGTAGAACTTGTGTTCCCTGAGCTTATCGAGTACCAAACGCAAGTGCTTGGCATGATCTTCCTTGCTCTTCGAGAAAACTAGAATGTCATCAAGATAGACCAAAACGAAGTCATTGGTGTAGGCGTTGAAGATGAAGTTCATCATGAGAGAGAACGTCGGAGGAGCGTTGACGAGGCCAAAAGACATGGCAGTGTATTCATATGAACCAAAGCTTGTCCTGAAAGCCGTCTTGGGAATATCTTGCTCACGAATTCGAATCTTATGATAACCCATACGGAGATCAAGCTTGGAGAATACTCGAGCACCTTCGAGTTGTTTGAACAGCTCATTGATGTTGGGAAGTGGGTATTTGTTCTTGATGGTCTTCTTGTTCACTGGACGGTAATCAACACAAAGTCGGTCCGTTCCATCCTTCTTCTTCACAAAAAGAACACCCCAACCCAACGGAGAAGAACTAGGCCGGATGAGACCCATTTTCTCTTGAATATCGAGTTGCTTCTTCAGCTCCTTCAACTCTTCAGGTCCGAGCTTGTAAGGACGTTTGCACACAGGTTCCGTGCCAGGCTCAAGATCAATAACGAATTCAACTGGCCGGTGCGGAGGCATTCCTGGAAGCTCTTCTGGAAAGATGTCTTGATATTCGCAAACGACTGGAATTTGCGAGATGGCATCGAGTTCACCCTTCTCATTGAGAGAAAATAGACGGATGGTATCATCACGAGTGGCAAAGACAATTACATCCTCAGACGAATGAGTCAATTGAATCTGCCTTGCAGCACAGTCAAGCTGAGCCTTGTGCTTAGAAAGCCAATCCATTCCGAGAATAAGATCAATATCTGAGTCACCAAGGACCATAGGAGAAGATAGAAACTTGTAGTCTCCCAAGGTGATAGTAACATCCGGAGCAATGGAGTTAGCATTCATGTGCTTACCGGGAGAGACAACTGCTAAAGGACTAGGCAAAATTTGCAAAGGCAAACCATGCTTAGATGAAAACGGTCTCGAGATGAAACAATGTGATGCACCCGTGTCAAAAAGAACTTTAGCAGGAATATCATTAAAAGGAAGGTTACCCATGATCACATCTGACGAGTTCTCTGCCTGAGCTGTATTCGAGGGTATGATCATCTTGCCTGCACAGTTGTCAGAGTTGACTGGATCCTCGAAAGCAAACTCAACGGGCTCCTCGTAGCGAACTCGTCTCCCGGCTCTACCCAAACAAGACAAACAAGCAACAAGGACACAATCAACCACGTGCAAGGATCAAACAATATGATGCTATGATGATATGCTATGCGGGAGGCGATGCGGGATGCATATGCAAGATATGACAAGATGCATGAACCTGGCCTCAACTTGGAAATCCAAGTGTGCCACTTGATGACCAGCAACACCGCCCGAATGTGCCGACAAATCCCGATAGGAGCTGCACATATCTCGTTCTCAGGGCACACTCAGATGAGACTAGCTACGAGTAAAACCAACCCTCAAGTTTCCCCGAGGTGGCCCCGCAGGCAGCTCAGTTCGGACCAACACTCAGAGGAGCACTGGCCCGGGGGGGCTAAAATAAGATGACCCTCGGCTCCGGAAACCCAATGGAAAAGAGGCTAGGTGGCAAATGGTAAAACCAAGGTTGGGCATTGCTGGAAAAGCTTTAACCAAGGCGAACTATCAAGGGGTTCCCATTATAACCCAACCGCGTAAGGAATGCAAAATCCGGGAACATAACACCGATATGACGGAAACTAGGGCGGCAAGAGTGGAACAAAACACTAGGCGAGAGGCCGAGCCTTCCACCCTTTACCAAGTATATAGATGCATTAAGATAACAACATAATATGATGATATCCCAACAAGTAAATAAATGTTCCAACAAGGAACGGTCTCCAATCTTCACCTGCAACTAGCAATGCTATAAGAGGGGCTGAGCAAAGCGGTAACATAGCCAATCAACGGTTTGCTAGGACATGGTGGGTTAGAGGTTTGACATGGCAATTTGGGAGGTTTGGAAGCAAGTGGTAGGCATCGTAGCATTGGCATAGCAAAAGAGCGAGCATCTAGCAAAGCAAAGATAGTAGTGATTTCGAGGGTATGATCATCTTGCCTGCAAAGTTGTCAGAGTTGACTGGATCCTCGAAAGCAAACTCAACGGGCTCCTCGTTAGCGAACTCGTCTCCCGGCTCTACCCAAACAAGACAAACAAGCAACAAGGACACAATCAACCATGTGCAAGGATCAAACAATATGATGCAAGGATGGTATGCTATGCGGGATGCGATGCGGGATGCATATGCAAGATTTGACAAGGGATGCATAAACCTGGCCTCAACTTGGGAATCCAAGTGTGCCACTGGAAAGATGAGATGAAATCGCTTGAAACGATATAAAGAACGCCAGAATCGGAGTTACGGTTTGGAAATGGCAAGCGATTCAAATATGACACCGGTCTGCGATTTACAGCAAGTAGCCATCTAAATGCAACAAGATGAACATGCTACAGCACCCAAACATGGCAACAAAATACATGGCAGGGATGCATTCAAGATGCTTAACAAAAGTCTAGCACTGAGCTACGGCCAATTCATCCATTAACAGGTTCAAACAAGCATGGCAAAAATGCATATGGTAAGCAGATCTCAGACCAAGTGAAATTAACACTTGTCTGGAATTTCAGATCAGATAGCACTCTTCGGAGCAAAAAACCTACATGCTAAAGGACCTGAACATGGCAAAGTAAAGCATGGCATGGAGCTACTCAAAGAGCTTAACAAAAGTCCCTTAGTGACCTTGAGCCAAAAGGGATCAGAAAATACAATTGCAAGCATGTGAACATGGCAAAAACATAATCAGTTCTCAGACTTGGTGAAAACTGGAGCATGCTGAAAACAGATATCAAGTAGGCATGTTTACGAGCTCGATGCACTCACTACGGAGCAAGTCATGATAATCTAAGCATACACCCATCAAGAATACACAAAATTCAAGCTAGACATGGCAAGAACAATAACATAGCATGCACGGATCAACTACAACATCATCGGCAAAATCGCTAACAAGTAGACAATCTGCCCAGATTCTTGAAGTAGCAAAAGTAGATCTCGATTGACTCAAGCTAGGGTGCTCCATAATTGAAAACAAAGATATGAATGGATAGAGCACTACAAGATTAACAAAACATCCTTACTGATCATCCTCAAAAGAGGCACGGATCACTAGGAAACAACATGAACATATGGCCATATGAGATAAACAAGTCAAGGACTTAGTGGAAATGCTAAGTCCCTGAAATCAGAATTACCAAGTGCCTCACTTTGCAAGCTTGTGCTATTCACCACACACATCACAAAAATACATGGGTTGCACCTCTGGAAAGATGGCAAAACCCTTAACAAAACATATGTAGAGCTCATGGGCATATCATGCACACAATAATCATGGCAAAAATGACAAATATCTAAATGGAGTAGCAGATCTGACAATTATCTCAAGTAGCCCTCTTCTAACTGCATTTTGGGCATCAAGGTGAACTCAAATGAAAATGATGCAATGCAAAGAAATGATGTACTCTCTGAGATGAACATTTTGATATGCTATATGCCCAAAACGGAGATACGGATGCAAAGTTACGATGCGATGAACATAGGCAAAAAATTAGGGTTAGGGATAAAAAGTCAACCCGAGATCCAGATCTGGATCCGGGGGTACTGTAGCAACACGGCTCCCGAGGATCGCCGGAATCCACGCCGGAGTTGTCGGGGCGGCCGGAGATGGCCGGAGTAGTCGGGGCGGCGGTGGTGATGGCGGGAGATGGCCGGGTGGCGAGGCGCGACCGAAGCGGTGGCTGGGCGGCTTGGCCCCGGCGAGAGAGCGGGGCGCTGGTGGGGAGACGGGCGGCGACCGGCCGGGCGGCGGGCGGCGGCGCGTGTG